>NC_137016.1:36040734-36258234 GCF_032717465.1 Coenobita brevimanus | reverse complement strand
CAGCAGAGGGCTCTCGCGCTGCGCGCTTGCTTTCTTGTGCTTTGCACTCGTTTCCTCGTGCTTCACACTCATTTCCTCGTGCTTCTCACTCGTTTCCTCGTGCTTCACACTCATTTCCTCGTGCTTCTCACTCGTTTCCTCGTGCTTCACACTCATTTCCTCGTGCTTCTCACTCGTTTCCTCGTGCTTCGCGGGCATGTTGCGATAATTTCAGGTAATCCAGGTCACATTTATGTGCTGTTCTAGTCAAACGTTGTCACTATCGCCCATCACGGCAACATCGAAGGGCCCATGATGGTCCGATTATGTAGTGTTCTAGTCTAACGTTGTCACTTGGATTTTTTGCACCTAACCAATTGATAGTGTTATTTGCAGCTTCGAGAATGGAACCCAAGTTGTTTGCACGCAAGTCCGAGATATTAACCACTCGGCCACGGCAACCGACCAAGTGCCGGGAGCGGAGTTTTTTGGTCAAACTTTGATCGCTCATTATATATAGTCAAAGTTTTTCAATCGTGATGAGACTAAGTTTTTTCATATCAGCGAATTTTTTGCGATTTTTGTGCCAATTTTGGTGCAATTTGAATGTGTTGTTTAGGCTGTCCAAAATACACATATACACACACGAGGCACCGAGGGGAGCAGACGAAGGTTGCCACCATTCTGTACCTGGCCAACTTAGCCAGTGGCATTGCCTAAATTAGTATCTTTATATGAGTCAAGCTCTGTACCAGGTTAGACTATATGGTGTTCTAATATAAAAAGGAAGTTTTAAGTAAGACTTGTTCAAACAGTAAAGAAAACAAAGTAGCACAAGAATGCGCTAAATCAGCTGATCGTTTGTTTAGTCTACGACTGCACCAGGGAATGTAAGTAGTATATGTGCTTTAGTACTGCATAATGACCACATAATTTAGTAAAGCAAATTTGGAAAAGAAAAGGGATAAAAGTAGAAAGCAGGATGATGATTTCTACCAAGAACTGGTTGAAATGGAGACTCTCAATAAACTGATGGAACGAGTATACAGACAAGAGATGGTTTTTCAGAATAAGATTGATGAAATTAAGAAACAGATGCACTTGCAAAAGGAAGAAATAGAAAAATTAAGAGAGGAAGTCAACAAGAAAGACACAACCATAGATGAGCTGACAGTAGAAGTGGGTTCACTTAGGAGAAAAATGAGTGAAATGGCAAGTACAATAGTCAACCACGAGAGTATTATGGAAGAGTTAAAAAATGATAGAGACAATTACACAAGTAAGCAGTCTGAAAGATCAGAGCAGTGATATTGAGGAGAAGATAACACAGGTGAATGAAGCTGTGCAAAGCTACAAAAATGATGTGGAAACCACATATGCTGAAATGGTGAAAGTAAAGAAAGACTTAGAAACAAGGGTTGAAGAAAAAAGCATTAAAAAGGAAGTGAAAAGAATAATCCAAAACAATCCTAAATTAATCAGACATTCAGCGAATATCAACAAATTTATAGTTATCACTGGTATAGAAGAGGAAGAAGTAACAAACAAGATCTCAAGAGACAAAAAGGAGATAGCAAATGTAATGAGCATATTGAAAGAAGTATCAGAGGAAATCTGTAGTAGAGACATAGCGGAACACAAAAGGTTAAGGAAGTACGAGAGAAACAAATCAAGACCTCTAAAGGTAACCTTCCAGAGTGTAAACACTGTGGAGGAGATATAAAAACATGCAGACTCTTATGGAAAAAGAGGAGTTCAAAAATGTATGGATAAAAAGATGCCTAACACAAGAGGAACTGGAATTACTGAAAGAGAAGAGGGAGGAAACAACAACAACAACAAAATGAGGGAAGATCAGAGGAGGAGAAGAATACATTTTTTTTTTTACAAAGTAATTGGATTGCAGGTACGAAAGTGGTACATAAACAGGAGGGAATAAAAAGGAAGAAGGTAGTAGAACCAAGTCATGATAAGTATATAAACAAGATGATTAAGTTGATATACTCAAATGTGGATGGAATGGTATCTAAATTATTACAGATGAATGATTATATCAGAGAAAATGAACCACATAATATGCCTAACTGAAACAAAATTAACACCAAGGATATCAAATTACATCCTAAACTTAGAGGAATACAATATATGGAGATGAGATAGGATCTTAAAAAAAGGAGGAATTATAATATTAACTAAGAAAAATCTAAAAGTCAAAGAAATAGAACTAGATATACCCTCACAAGTAGAACTGATTGCAGTAGAGATCAATACATCTGAAGGGAAAGTAATTGTAGCAAATTTGTACATGCCACATAGATCAAACACATGGGAAAGAGGCGAATATGAGGACCTGGCAGAGAGTACAATTCAGAGTTTAAGAGCATTACTACATAAAATGGAAGAGAAATCGGAATTATATTAACCGGAGATTTTAATACAAATATAAATTGGAATACTCTAGATATAATAAGTCAAGAAAGCTGTTGGGCTCGTGCAAGAGTTTTTCCTAACGCAACATGTGAGGGAAACCACCATAAAAAGAGGACTCGATGTACCATCAATGCTGGATCTCATATTTACTAGGCAAGAAAGTGATATTGACAGTTTAATATATCACCCTCCACTCGGCAAAAGCAACCATGCAGTACTAAATTGCAACTTCAGGATAGCATATGACATAGTTAACAGCAATAAAAGTTACAAAAAGAGCCTAAACTATAAAAAGGGAAATTATCATGACCTAAAGAAGTATTTCATAAAAATTAATTGTGAAAATGAGCTTAGAGGACAAGATTAAATGCTGTATATAAAAAATTCTGTGAATTTTATGAAATAGGAGTCCAGAAGTACATCCCACAGCACAAAGAAGCAGAAAAGAAAATAAAGAAATGGTTCAATACAGAATGTAAAAAATCAAAAGAAAGAAGAGATTTGTTGTGGAATAGATACAGAAGACACAATAGTGAAAGGGCATATAATAATTACAAACAGGCAAGAAACGATCATACAAGAATAAGGAGGGAAGCCCAAAAACAGTTTGAGGAGGATATCATAAATAAAAGTAGTGATCAACCGAAGCTACTTTATGGCTATGTCAGAAGCAAAACCAAAGTAAAAGATATAATACAATCCATTACTGATGAGGGAATCACCCATACACAAGAGAAGGATATTTGTGAAGCACTAAATAAGAATTTTCAATCAGTTTTCACAGAAGAAAAAAATTTTGAGAGGGACTATGTGGAACATGCATGCCCACACATACTACCAGATATACAAATAGCAGAAAAAGTAATACAGGAGGAGTTAAGTAAATTAGAGAGAGGAAAAGCAAATGGTCCTGATGAAATTTCATGTTGGGTGCTACGAGAATGTGCAAAGGAGTTAAGTAAACCATTATTTTTAATTTTCACGAAATCCTTGAGTCAAGGGAAACTACCTGATATTTGGAAGAAAGCAAACATTGTCCCCTTATTCAAGAAAGGGAAAAGACAAAATCCACTCAACTACCGACCAGTATCACTGACCAGTGTTGTAAGTAAGGTATTAGAAAAGCTTATAAGAAAAGCTTGGGTAAATCATCTAGAAGAACACAGTATGATAACAGAAAGACAGTTTGGTTTCAGAAAAGGAAAATCATGTGTTACTAATTCGTTGAGCTACTATGACAGAGTAACAGACACAATACCGGAAAGAGAAGGATGGGTGGACAGTATCTATTTAGATTTCAAGAAAGCATTTGACACAGTACCACACCAAAGACTTTTATGGAAACTGTACCATCAAGGAGGAATTCGAGGCAAACTGTTTTGCTGGATGCAAGATTTTCTCATAAAAAGAGAAATGAGAATAGTACTACGGGGAAATTACTCATCACGGAAAGAAGTGACTAGTGGAGTACCACAGGGCTCAGTGCTGGCACCAATCATGTTTTTAGTGTATATAAATGATATAGACAGGAACACTGGAAATGAAAGCTATCTAAATATGTTTGCAGATGATGCAAAAATACAAAGGAGACTTACTAACACAGACTCTTGTAAAGGGCTACAAGAATTAAATAAACTTCATGAATGGAGTCATACATGGCAAATGGAATTCAATATGGACAAGTGTCATGTAATCAAGTTTGGTAAAAGTGGAAAAAGACCTGATTGGGATTATACGTTAGGAAATAAAACCCTACACACATCAGAAAGAGAGAAGGAGCCTAGGTGTGATTATCAATAACAGACTATCTCCGGCTGACCACATCAGTGAGAAGGTACGGAACATGTATACACTGCTTGCAAATATGAGAATAGCATTCACATACATAAATGAAGACATGCTAAGAAGAATAATGACATCATTCATCAGACCAACACTGGAGTATGCATCAGTATTCTGGAGTCCTTATCTCAAAAAATACATAGACAAGATTGAAAAAGTTCAAAAGCCGCTACAAGATGATTACCAAGCTTAAGGGATCTAAGCTACGAAGAAAGACTAAATAAACTGAATCTACCAACACTACAGGAGAGAAGGAGAGTTGACATGATAATGCTATATAAATGCATATCAGGGAAGGAGAAAATAGAAATAAATGATTACTTAACCTATGGGGAAGCATCAGCAAGAGGACACTGCAAAAAACTGCATAAGAAGAGAGGTGATAAAGACGTAAGGAAATTCAGTTTCCCTAACAGAGCAGTTGATCAGTGGAATGCACTACCGAATGAAATAGTGTGTGCCAAAACAATTCACAAATTTAAGGATATGTACGATAAATATGGTTTAAGACACGGGACAGTACGAGCTTGACTCATTCCTGTAAAGATACAATTAGGTAAGATTAGGTAAGAACACACACACACACACACACACACACACACACACACACACACGGCTATTATTATATTATATTAGAAGAATAACATGATCACAAATGCCACAGTTATCAACAAAGTAAATATAGGATTTGATCATAGAATGGTGGGTTGCCCTGCCAGATTCAGTTTCAGACGTGAAAGAAAGAACATGACTACGGATACGAAGGTATACCCAGTAAAAGTAAACGAAAACAAAGCAGCCTTTCAGTTGGAAATGAACAGATTTTAGGCTCTAAGTAATGCTGAATGTGATACTGATGAGCTGAATAACAGACTAACAAAAGTGCTAAGGGAATCAGCGAAGGAAAACCTAATACAACCAAAGCCAAGAAATATTCAGAAAAGACTCTCGAGCTTATGAAAAAACGAAAGGAAATTAAAGAAATAACAAAGAAAGATGAAACAGAGGGAGAGGAAATAAGCTTATCAACAAGAGACAAAGAGAGAGAAAAAAAAGAGAAACATGGATCAGATCAAAGAAACCATCAAAAATGGATACAGTCTGAAACAGGTCCGAAGTAAAATGGCACTAGGAAAGCAACAAATGACATCACTGAAAGAAAAAAAAAAACGGTGAAATCCTTAAATGCCGAGATAAGATGGTGAAGAGCGTTGAAGAATTTTACAAAGAACTGTATGCATCAAAGACAATAGTACCAATAGCTAACTTTTCAGTTGACACAAGTGAAATACCTGAGGTATTACCAGGCGAAGTAAAAATTTGTCTTAAAAATATGAAAAGAGGGAAGGCTCCGGGAGAAGATGGAACAGTAACAGGTTTACTGTTAGGTGAAGGAGTAGAAGTACAAAACAGGCTTGCTCACTTATGGACCCAATGTTTAAAACAGAAGAAAATTCCCCAAATATGGTGTAATGCAACAGTTATTTTACCATACAAAAAAGGTGACTCAAAAGATCTTAGTAACTATCGACCCATTAGATTATTATCAGTCATTTACAAACTCTTCACTAAAGTCCTTACGAAAAGAATAACAAATTTGGAGGAAAATCAACCTCGTGAACAGGCAGGATTCCGAGGCGGGTATTCGACTACTGATCATCTACACACAATGAATCAGCTGATTGAGAAAACTATAGAATATAATAAACCACTGTGCTTGGGTTTTGTTGATTACGAAAAGGCTTTCGATTCAGTGGAGCACATATCAATTATAAATTCATTGCGAGAACAAGGAGTGAATGAGAGCATTGTAAAACTGCTCGAAAACATATATAAAGAGGGAACTGCTATAGTTAAATTACATAAGGACTCGGAAAAAATTAAGATTGAGAAGGGTGTTCGTCAGGAAGATACAATTTCACCAAAATTATTTACAGGATGCTCAGAAAATATTTACAGAATGCTAGACTTGGAAAACAAAGGAGTGAGCACAGACGGAGAAAAGCTAAACCATTTAAGATTTGCAGATGACATTGTCCTAATCTCGGAAACAGCGGAGGCATTGCAAGAAATGTTAAATGACCTGAACAGAGAAAGTCTGAAAGTCGGGCTACAGATGAACCGGAGTAAAACTAATGTTTAATCCAGAAACACCAAAGAGCGTCATCAGAATAAGCGAAGAAATTCTTGAAGAAGTTGAGGGGTACAACTACTTGAGGCAAATTCTAAAATTAACGAAAGATGACGATAGCGAAAGAAAGATGAATTAGAATTGGATGGAAAGCTTTCGGTAAACATAGAGACATTATGAAAAGTTGCTTGCCAGTTTGTATGAAACGATAAATATATAACGAATGTTTAATTCCAGCTACGACGTATGGTTGTGAGACCTTGAAACTGAGAAAATCGACGGAAAATAAATTAATCCGTTCTCAGAGAGTACTGGAAAGGTCAATGTTGGGAATATCTTTATGAGACGGGAAAAGATCAACTTGGGTGAGAGAGCAGACTAAAGTCAAAGATTTTGTAGATGTTATAAATGAACAGAAATGGAGGCGGGCAGGCCTATGGTAAGAGTAAGGGATAACCGATAGAGCAAGAGGCTGATCGACTGGACATCAAGGGATTGTAAGCATAGCAGAAAAAGGCCAGACAGGAGGTGGAGAGATGAGATAGAGAAATTTGCCGGGTAAACGTGGCGAAGATTGGCTCAGTCAAGAAATTCGTGGAAACTATATATATATATATATATATATATATATATATATATATATATATATATATATATATATATATATATATATATATATGGTGGCTTAGGAAGGGGTCATATTCAAAGTCGGATTCCAGGCATCGTAACACCTCTTCCTTAACGATTTATTCTTCACTTCGTTTCTCAGTAAACCCATACTTTGTGGACGCAGACTACTGTATGCTGATATTAAAACACTACAAATAATGCAGATGAGACTACTAATGTAGAATATGCAAAACAGATCGCTGAGAGAGAGTAGTAAGTAAGTAATAAGGACTAGCACCAAGCCCAAGAGGCCTATATGGCACTAAAACCGCTGCATAAAAAATGACCGGTATGCAATGGTGGAATAAAAGTAGAGGGGAAGGAGGAGAAGAAACTAAATGTGAGGCAAGATACGGGTTTGCGATAGGAAGCGAATGAGGTGTGTGATGGAAAACACAAGGGATTCACCAAGAAGATCGGCTAAGGTAGGGGGACGTCCTAGGAAGTAAAGGAACGGGAGAGTATGTCTGCGCACTGCGTGGAAGCGAGGGCAGTCAAGCAAAAGATGGTGGACCGTGGTGGAACCTGACAACATTGACAGATCGGAGGAGTTCCTCCTGACACTGGAAAGCCATGTGTGATCCGCTTGTGGCCAAGGCGCAGACGGGCTAGGGCTGTTTGCCAACGGCAGTTGCAATTGGAGGACGACTGCCAGGGAGTGACAGTATGTGTGATGGAGCGGAGTTTGTTGTCAGTTGTAGACGTCCATTCTGCTAGCCACCGCTGGACAAGGAGACGGATAACAATCGGGAAATAATCAATTGCCGGGACAGGACGAGGTGTGACAGAGCGAGAGGTTACAGCTGTACGTGCCAGGCAGTCAACCCTCTCATTACCTGGAATCCCAACATAACTTGGGACCAATAGAAAGAGACAGACTTCAATCTGGTGGTAATACGGAACAACCATTCCTGTATCTTCAACACTAGCGGGTTGCTGGTCGGGATAGACTGAATATCATGTAGTGCACTAAGCGAATCTGTGAAAATAACAAAAGTGTGTAAACTTGATCGGTATATAACACGAAGGGCTAGTAAAATGGCCAGCAGTTCAGCAGTGAAAATACTGGCAACTGGTGGAAGGCAGATCTGATAGGTATGGTCTGGGAAAAGAACAGCAAAACCCAAGCCCACAGAAGACTTAGTGCCGCCTGTGTACACTGGGTCGCTGATGAGTGACAACGCATATGATCCATAAAAAGATGATAGAGTTCCTGTGATGTGGAAGAGGACTTTGGGTGAGAGAGCAGGGCGTCACAAACAGTAGGACGAGAAAGAAGCCAAGGTGGGAACATAGCATCTCGCAGAGGGAGGGCTGAAATAGCAGGGAAAGAAAGGGATGTAAGTAAATTGGAGACCCTACAAGGAAAAGATGAAGCTAACGAGGGCGGAAAAGGAGGGGAGAGATGCGTAACAGAGGAAGGGAAACCTGTAGATGGGTGTTGAAGAAGGCGAATGTGGTAACAGTGAGTTAGCTTGTCACGTCTGGAGGACAGAGCAGGCATACCCGACTCGACATACAGGCTCGTAACCAGGGTGGAGCGAAAAACACCCAACGCCAGACGTAAACCATGATGGTGAACAGAATCTAGGCGCCGGAAGGAGGAAGATGAGGCAGATGCATAAACCTGACAGCCATAATCAATCTTCGACAAAACTAGGACAGTATGGAGACGGAGCAGAGTTGTACAGTCTGCACCCCAGGACATATGACTGAGAGTTTGTAATAACCGAAGTCTGAGGGAAGCAGAGGTCTTAAGGGAAGTGAGATGCGGGGACGGGACCAAGTCAGTCGAGAATCAAAGACAAGGCCAAGGAAAGGGGCTGATAATCGATTCGCTGAGAAAGATGTGCTACGAAAGCTCCATCACCCATAACACGGCTCAGGGCCTTTGAGTGCTGCTGCTAGGCTTTGGTTGGTAATACACATCGGCGTGGGAATTTCTGACCTGGTACTTCCTTTTTATTGTAGCAATGGATTGAAAAAACAGTACTACGTCTTTAAGATATAGGAGCCTGAGGCTTGCTTCCCTTGATCTTCTTTTTTTTTTTTTTAACAGATGAACACAGGAGCGAAAAACAAATTAAAAAGATAACCCATACACCAGGTTACAGGTGTCCTCCATTCGTTAAATAATCTGCCCTGTCCACACGAGCGACTGCCCGCTGAATGTATATCCCTCGCTTCTTTAGCACTGTTACCAGATGGAGCAGTTCCCGCGGCGGGCTGTGGCCACTACCGGGCTCACTTGTTCACACGGCAAACCGGGCAGTGGTTAGGCAGTCGAAGTCAGGCAGCGGCCAGAGTAGGTGCCTGGCGGAACTGAGTGCAGTACGACAACATGGGTTACAGTAAGAACAGTTTCAGGACAGTTAAAGCTAAAAGTATAGCGTTGTGTGGAACGTGATTTGGTAACATTATTTGCCCGTCGGGCACTGCCCTCTCGTGTGGGCGGGTCTTTAAATAGTTGGACTTGAACAGCTATAGGTTGAAGTAAGGGGGGGAACTGTTCTAGGGAAGCGAGCTCCAAAGAGAAGCAGTTCGAGGAATAAAAGAATTCTGAGAGGCAGAATTTCTGAAATGTGTCAGTCAAGTTGTGAGTGCCACCAGATGTCCATGATGTATGTACAAGGGAAGGCGTGGAGAGGTGGCACAATGAATACAACTTTGTCTGAGCATTTGCCATAAAAGTATCTGTAATATAACACAAGGAAGGTAACATTCCTTCTTACAGTACTTGTAGAGGAGGTAATTCATCTGTAATTGCTGGGTTATTAATTATTAATTACGGTAGTCTTATAGCTTTGTCCTGAATTCAGTGGCGGATCCAGGATTTAGGAAAGGGGGGGGGGCTGTTTGTCAATGTAAGGGGCGCCGAGCACCGAAGGCGCAAGGCAATAAGCTAGGGGGTCTGGGGTGAGCGGGTGCTCCCCCAGCTGGGTCCGGGGCGAAGCCCAGGCCGCAAAACGCTTTTTAAAATTTCACAAGCATCGTGAAAGCATACTGGGGCAAGTTGTGGTACTTTTATGGTGGTTAATATTTAAAGTGTTGGATGCAAGAGTGTGGAGAGGGTGGGGGAATGGAGTCTCGGACCATCACTTAGTGATGGCCAAGGTAGAGCTGCAAAGAAAGTGGTTGAGGAGACGAAGGGGAAGACAGGAGGAAGCAACTCCTGTGAGAAGAGTGGAGAAGTTGCAAGATAGTGAGAAAATGACAGAGTATAAGAGCATAGTGGAAGAAAGACTGGGAACGTATGAGCTAGAGCAGATGGAAGGGGTGGAAGACGTATGTAAGATATTCACGGAAGAGATAGGCGCAGCGTGTGAGGCGGTTTGTGGAGTGAGGAGGAGATGCAAGGGTGTGCAAGGGACAGCATGGTGGAATGATGTGGTGAAACGAGCTGTGGAACAAAAGAAGAAGGCATATAGTGAATGGTTAGCGAGTAGAGGTAGGGGAGAAGATGAGAGAGAGAAGAGAGAGGTATATGTGAGCAGGAGAAGGGAGGTTAACCCCTACACCGCGGGCTTGTTTACCAATTACTTGCGTGTCCCGCGGGGTTATTTGGGCTCCGACAGACTCTCAAAAAATATTTGCTAAAAATCAGTTATTAGTCCTAGAATAATAAAATTACATATGCTTATAGCACATACCTTCAGCTTTCTCCTGGAATGATTGTTGAGCCTTCGTCAGTTTCCGTAGGACTTGTGGAGATCTCTGAAGTAGGGTAACTAAGTCTCCACTTTACACTTCCCGACAACCCGTTATATGATTACCACAGCCAGATACAAACACTATAAACACTATTCTACCATTTTCAAGTAGTTTGGGATCCATACTAAAAAAAAAACAGTGTGAAAGCAATGGAAATTACGAGCGCGTCTGATCGCCGCACTTGCGCTAGTTCGCTCTAGGCACTCTGTCATTTATTATTCATAAAACCCCTCACACTTTATATTTCTATTACTATATCACACTTATATATATCTGGAGTCTTTCTCCATAAGTTTCATTCAGTCGTATTATTTATTGTCACTGAAGTCATTCTATTTTTCAGTCAGTAAAATACGTAGAGAGCCACGGATTCACTCTCACTGTTATAACATAAATTATTTGTACTCATATTCTTATATTACTGATTACTTACATTACTATTTACATTTTCTATTCTATTTTCAATATTTACCCTTCTATTTTACTTACAATATGTTATTCACTGTCACTTTCAGTAAGATGAAACTATAGTACACTGTTCAATCATATGAACTGAACATCCATTGCTTTCACCTGCTATTTACACATTATTTACACATTATTTCCAAATAATTCTGCTTCCACACTTGCACTGTTAGAACTGCTTCTGGCTGTGATAATCGAAGAAGCAGGTTACACAGAGGGGAACCTGGCATTCAGCGCACTGCCAAGAGGTGCGTTTATGCTCAGGTGTGCGGCGTGTGGTATGCGCACATACCTGACACCTGCGAATCGCAGCCTTCCTTTTCCCTGTGGCAGGCATTAGCTCAAGTCTGTGCCGATCCATATACGCCCTCTGCTCAAGTCGGTCGGGAAGTGTAACTGGATGGCACCTTGGAGTTGCTGCTTGCACCTTACCATATTTTTCCAGCAGCTGCTGGACACAAGTCCTGGCGAACAACCTCAGGGAGAAGGGACTTGGGTGGCTTTTACCTTCATCTTGTACAGGATGAAGGCGTTCAGCATCGTCATATCTATGAGATGCAGAAAAACTTTCCTGTACCACCTAGTATTCTTCCTGAGGCAGTCGATCTCACCAATCATCATGTCGGACTTGTCCACCAGCCGCATGTTTATATTATAGTCCAACACAGCATCAGGTTTCATCACAGGTTCGCCTGTCCTACGGTCGACCTTCCCACTGTCTCTCATCTCCCCCTTATGTACGGTGGTGAGCATGTGCACGACTCTCTTGTCATGCCACCGTATTGCCAGCATCTTCTCAGACTTGCGTAGGTGCACGTCTCCTCGCCGAAGTTTCCTGCCTCTGGGAATTTGGGGAAGTTGGCACGATTACTTTTGACAGTGCCGCAGGAGCCAATGCCGTGCTCAGAAAGGTATTTGGCAAGTTTCGGTGCTGTATAGTAGTTGTCTGTATACAGCACATGATTCCCACCACAATACTTTTCTAGGAGCACTTTCACTACACAGCCTGAGAAGCCAAGGGGGGGTGTTTTATCGAGATCGACAGTGCTGGCTGAATAGATGACGAAGTCAAGGATGTACCCCGTCTTACAGTCGCACAGTACAAAGAACTTAATTCCAAAGCGATGGCGTTTGCTTGGAATGTACTGGACAAACCGAAGACGTCCTCTGAACAGAACCAAGGACTCATCAATGACAACCTTCTGAAATGGGTGGAAGAATGACATGAACTTATCCTTCATTCTGTTCAGAATCTCCCGGATCTTCCAGAGTGGGTCGGTTTGGGAAGGTACATCATTATCGGCAAAGTGCAGGTTTCCCATGATGTTCCGGAAGCGATCTCTGGCCATGTACTTGTTGAAGGTCGGTGAGGGTAGTAAGGGGTCCATGGACCAGTATTCTTCCAACTCATGCTTCTTGGAGTGTGGCATAAGAAGCATGAGGGCAAAGAACACATACAGCTCCTGCACTCCCAGCATGGTCCACTGTTGCATCTTGGCTGCACCTGTACCACTAGCAGCACGTTGTGATTCGAACCTGTTAGTTTCATCACATATGTGCTGCATGACTTCGTCATCTAGGAAGGCCAAAAGGTAGTCGACACACTCAGCATTTTCGTCCATAGTGAAGGCAGGCTGAACTCCTGACGAGCTCTCATCGAAAACCAGGTTTTCGGGGACAAAATCTGACCCTTCCGTCCATGCGAAGGCGTCCAGGATTCCCTGGCGTGGTGGTGGAGGGATGGTGGTGGTGGTGGTGGTGGAGGTTGGCTGAGAGGGAGGCTTATCACGGTCAAGGTCACTCGCACTGACCCTAGGTTGCCATACAGCACTAGCAGCCCTTACCCTACTAGCTACACTACTTCTCACTCTCTTAGATCTACCTCTACCTCTACGGCCGGCCTTCACTGTTGATGCTGGTGGTGACTCCGACGACGAAGACTCCGGAGATAACTCAGCCGACGATGATGACGAGATGAGTAAAGCGGGGCTTGGGGAACGGGGAGGTGAATGATCTCGTGACTCATGGCGGGCTGGGTCACGTGGGGGCATTGTTCTGGGGCTAACACGCCGCCTTTTCACTCCCTTCCCAAATTCTTTTCCTTCCTGTACTAAAGGCTCCTTTCCCTTGGAGCTACACACAGATTCACTGGTAGGAGCACTTGTTGTTGCTGTTTCTGGCGCGATAAGTTCACCCGGCTCATCACACGATTCACCGGAATCGTCAAAATCGCTGTCCATTATTATCATCGACAATTCAGCAAGTTCTCGTGCCACTGCAGAGTCACTGAGGCCTTTCCTGCTTGCCTCAACACTTTTCTTGGGGGTAGAGGTCACGGGGCCCTTTGCAATGGGCGTAGAAGCGGCAGGAATGGCGGGGCGCGAGTGCGACATGTTGTCTCTGCAGTGGAGGACAAGGAACTAAATGCCGCGGCTTATCTGAGAAGGGAAGGGTTGACAATGACACTTTAGGCTGACTGCTGCTAACTTACAGGCTAATTTTTTATAGGTAGAAAATCTCGGCAATAAATAAAGAAATAGGTACTTCCAGGTGAATATAAATGTCAATTAGGATTCTCCCTTCCTTTCTGATATATATTTTTATTACAGACATCGATTACAAGGCATAAATCAAAGGGGAAATTACCGTGGTAATGTAGCGAATGAATGCACGTGAGGTTTTGTCAGGTGATAATTGGGCAATTTCAGGAGTATAACACTATCACTTACCTGTTTTTTTTTTTGGTATATATTATTGGGTAAAAATATTGGGCATAGGGCTTATTTCAATGGATGAAATCTGTGGAAAAAGAAGAGGGAAATTTCCGTAGCGCAGCGCGGCGTGAGAGGTGAGAGGAGAGGGTAATGGAGGGCAAGTAGGGAGGGGAGTCAAGAAGGGGGTAAATTATCTGAGAGGGGAAGGGTTGACAATGACACTTTAGGCTTACTGCTGCTAACTTACATGCTAATTTTTTATAGGTAGAAAATCTCGGCAATAAATATAGAAATAGGTAGTTCCAGGTGACTGTAAATGTCAATTAGGATTCTCCCTTCCTTTCTGATATATATTTTTATTACAAACATCGATTACAAGGCATAAATCAAAGGGGAAATTACCGTGGTAATGTAGCGAATGAATACACGTGAGGTGTTGTCAGGTGATAATTAGGCAATTTCTGGAGTATAACACTATCACTTACCTTTTTTTTTTTGGTAAATATTATTGGGTAAAAATATAGGGCATAGGGTTTATTTCAATGGATGAAATCTGTGGAAAGAGAAGGGGGAAATTTCCGTAGCGCAGCGCTGCGTGGGAGGTGAGAGGAGAGGGTAATGGAGGGCAGGTAGGGAGGGGAGTCAGGAAGGGGTTAAAATAGGTAAAATGTCAACAATGGATGGGAGTACAGATGAGATTTGGAGTGCTGACTAGTGTTGGACATTGGCAGTACTGATATATGATACAAGCCACCACTTGAGAGCCCGGGATAATTCAAAATAACACAGAATCACAAAAGTGACGCCCCGCGGTATGATCCATTGTAGCCGAGCGTCACGAAAGTGACACCCCGCGGTTAAGGGGTTAAGAGACTGGTGAAGGAGAGTAAAAAGAAAGTGGATGAGGAGTTTGGGAGGAATCTGAGTGTGAAATGGAGGGAGAGTAAGAAATTGTTTTGGAAGGAGGTAAACAAAGTAAGGCAGTGTGAAAGGGGAAATAGTAGGGGAGTGAAAGCTAGGAATAATAGATTGTTGGTGGAGAAGAGAGAGAAACTGAGGAGATGGAAGGAGCACTTTGAGGATTTGTTGAATGTGGAGAGTGAGAGCAGTGCAAGTATAAGTGGTTGGGGAATGGCTGGGAGAAGAAGAGATGAGAGGAGGGAGGAAGAGATCAGTAGGGCGGAAGTAATGGAAGCGATGAAGAAAATTAAGTTGGGAAAGGCCCCAGGAATTGATGGAGTGTGTGGTGAAATGCTTAGGTATGGGGGTGAGATTGTTGTGGAGTGGATATGGAAGTTGTGTAGATTGGCTTGGGAAGAAGGAAGGGTTCCAGAGGACTGGAAATCAGGTATAATTGTTCCTTTATACAAAGCAAAAGGAGAGAGAGAAGTATGTGGTAACCATAGGGGTATTTGCCTACTTGGTGAGACTGGTAAATTATATGGTAGAATACTCATTGATAGGGTTAGGCATAAGACAGAGGAGCTAGTTGGAGAAGAACAAGGGGGATTTAGGAATGGAAAAGGGTGTGTAGATCAGATATTTGTTCTAAGAGGTTTAGTGGAGACGTATCTAGAGAAGGGAAGGAAAGTGTATGCTGCCTTCATGGACTTGGAGAAAGCTTATGACAGAATAGATAGGCAAGGTATGTGGAAGGTATTAAGAATATATGGAGTGGAGGGGAAATTGTTGAGTGCTGTGAAGAGTATGTACGAGGGAGCTAGGGTTACGGTGCGAGTGGATGGTGTGCTGAGTGAGTTCTTTGATCTCAATGTGGGACTGAAACAGGGTTGTGTGACGTCTCCATGGCTGTTTAATATATACATGGATGGGGTTGTAAAGGAGGTGCAGGGTAGGGCAATGGATGTGGGGGTGGCTTTAATGAATGAAGGTGAGATTTGGAAGCTCCCGGTGTTGCTGTTTGCTGATGATAAAGTACTGTTGAGTGAAGATGAATGGGAGTTGCAAGGTTTGGTGAATGAATTTGGGACAGTGTGTAGGAGGAGGAATCTGAAAGTTAATGTAAACAAAAGTAAAGTTATGGTGTTTGAGAGGAATGAAGTCACAGAGTGTGCAGTGCGGTTGGATGGTGAGGATATGGAGATTGTGAGTGCATTCAAGTACTTGGGTAGTGTGATGAGTAAGGATGGAACTTTGGGAGATGAAGTGCGTGAAAGGGTACAGCAGGGAAGGAAGGTTGTTGGTACACTGAAAGCAGTGATAAGAAATAGGGAAGTTAAGAAGTCGCTGCATGATAGTATTGTGATCCCTACCCTGACGTATGGAAGCGAGGGATGGACCTTGCAAGAGGGGAACAAGTCAAGAGTGAGAGCAGTGGAAATGAGTTACTTGAGAGGAGCATGTGGAGTGACGTGGAGGGACAGGTTGACGAATGAAGAAGTGAAGGAACGCTGTGGGGTGGATGTGGATGTGGTTGAGAAGATTAGGAGAAATACACTGAGGTGGTTTGGACATGTGAAGAGAATGGAGAATGAAAGACTGACTCAGAGGGTGTATGTAGGTGAGGTGGAGGGAGGGAGAGGGAGAGGTAGACCGAGGATGAGGTGGAGGGATGGAGTTGAGAGGTATATGACGGAGGGGGGGGGTGAGTTGGGGGGAGGGTAGTCAAATGGTGGGTGACAGAGCGACTTGGAGACGTTTTGTCTGCGGCCAGCCTTTGCGGGATTAGGGCGTCGGGCTATAGATAGATAGAATATTTAAAACCTGTAACCAATAATTCGTTAGATGGAAACCAGTTATAGATCTCTACCGATTGACTGAAATTGGAATGTATTATAGGTTCAAATAATTCTCCTATTAAATGATCAGAATTAAAATATATATAGATTCAAACAATTCTCTACCTATTGATCAACACTGAAATGTAGATCATTCAAACCATTCTTTACCAGTTGATCAAAATTGAAATGTATTATGGATTAGTTAGGATATACACATATTTTACTAGTAAAAAGAAAAATGCATATTTGGCACTAGTATGTAATTTACATGTTTCACAAATGGTACAGCATTGGCCACACTAGGAAACTAGTAGTTAAGATATATACATAATTTACTAGTAAAGAGAAAAAAAGACATATTTGGCACAGGTATTCAAATAATATAATTAGATTCACATGTTTTACAAACATTAAAGTATCTGCCATACTAGCATACTAGTAGTTAAGATATACATAATTTACTAGTAAGAAAAAAAAAAAAAAGACATTTGGCAGAGGTATTCAAAAAATATAATTCAATTCACATGTTTTACAAACGTTAAAGGATCTGCCATACTAGCATACCAGTAGTTAAGATATGTACATAATTTACTAGTAAAAATAAAAAAAGACATATTTGGCACCGGTATTCAAATAATATAATACAATTCACATGTTCTGAGAGGGCATTTTATTTCAGTATTTTCGAATCGAGATCGTAACCAACTCCAAAAAACAAAATTTTTTCCTCAAACACAAGAAAAACTATAACAAATATTGAGACCGAAAATCCCGTAACAGTGTCTCAGTCAGATGTTGTCCAAGGACTGGTAGCGCTGTTGTACGCGTCCGTTTCACGGAAGATTCTCTCTCTCTCTCTCTCTTTTTGCTACTTACAGATTTTGTATCATTATTTTACACATTTACCTGCTCCTCTGTTCTAATTTCTCTCTCTTGTATTCTTAGCCACTTTCAGCCCATTGTTTCATCGTCTGGATTTCTTTATTTTACGTTTGATTCCTTAAAATCTATTCTTCATAATACTAATAATTAAAATAATAATTTATTATTATATTATTATTATTATTATTATTATTACTGTTATTATAGCTTTTTATTTTTACTGACATTGATATTTGATAATAATCAGCTCTTAGGGGCGCCATTCATCACTGAAGGGGAGGGCGGCCGCCCTCTCCCCCCCCCCCAGATCCACCACTGCCTGAATTTTATCTAAGTGTTTTAGTGCAACCTCTCCTTCTCCACTCCACAGGGGGTGAGCAATATTCGAGCTGTGAGCACACTATTGTAAATTATAGCAAACTGCTAGTCAGTGAAGTTTTATTATTATTATTATTATTATTATTATTATTATTATTATGTGCCAGCCTCTGGACAAAGGCTTCAGGGCCTATCGCTGGGGCTGATGCCCAATGCCCAGTAGTCCTCCTGCATCTCCACATGTCACCCCTTCGGCGCTAACACCCACCGTCAATACTGAACACATTCTAGGGCTATCTCAAATAGGACTGGTGTACTCGTATTAGCAGGGGGATTTGACGTTATGTCGGAAGGTTTTCTGGTAGATCAGTAATGTCTATCTTTTATGAAGTTCAAATCCATAAACAGTACCCTACCCCAGCGGGGATTTGAACCGGGGTCCGTGAGGACTGCAGGCCACCTCTGTACCAATTAAGCCACTGCCTCCCCCATTCTGTACAATAATTCTAGTTTCTCTGAAGCAGTCTTAGAAAATGATCTGAGTGGTTCAAGAGGGTTTTGTTCAGTGAAACAACGAGAAGTTCAATACTTTTAGAGATACGAATATTGGTTGTATTGAAGGTAATGTATGAGTCAGGCAACATCTGTTTATAAATGTATTGGATACATTTGGTTTTCCGAGCAATAAGTGAGACAATGTTATTTTGTTCCTATTCAGTGATCTCAGATACAGTGAGTCTTGATTTTTGGAGATTGCTGTACAGAGTTGGGAGTTAGAGACATCAAACTTTGTGAATGGATGTTTAAGTGTGAAGGATATGTGAAGCGTTGAGTCATCTGCATATGAGTGAATGGGATTATGGATGATAGACAAGAGACCATTAATATGAACTTAGGAACAGGGGAGGAGACAGAACTGATCTTTGTGGAACGCCGGCATTAACCGAGTGGAAATTGGAATATACATCTGCATAGGCTATACGGTACTCTTATCTTTGTTTCCTAGATATGAAGAAATCAGTGGAACAAAAGATGGTAGGCCATACAAGGAGAGTTTAGATAGCAGAGAACGGTGGAATTACATGGCCAAGCAATAGCAGTCCGAGATTGCAAACCTCCGCCAAGGTTTGAACATTCTTGGCCATCAGATCCGGAATTTTTCTTGGATCCAGATCAGACTTGGTTGTGTGACAGATCTTATGGAGATGTTATCTTGTAATTTTTGTGCAAGCGTTGTAGGCATTATTTACCGAGTTACAAGCAAAACTGTTGAATTGCCACTATCCCACAGTGGTAAAGAATCCTTTTTAAGAATTCCTGGATCCGGATGATGGCCTGGATCACCACCACAAGATCTAATGCGCTGTTTTTTGGGCCATATCCCACCCCTCAAAAAATTTTCAGCATAATCCGTTCATATCTTTTTGAGTCATCCTGTTTATAGACACACCGACAAAAACCTAACCTCCTTGGTAGAGCTAAAAACATCCAGCCACATCGCGTGGCTTGCATCTAAGCAAGGCCATCACTTTTACATGGCGTTCTAGTCACTTGGCCACCTGGCGCTCAACATTTTTCAAAAGCATTTTCTCTCTCCTCTGCTGTTGCTGCCTTTTGTTTTACCTTTTTTTTTTTTCCCCTCCTCCTGTCCTTCATCAGTACTCTCTCTTACTCTCTTTCTCCTTGCCCTCTTCTTACATTCCTTTATTCTCTCCATCGTCTCCTTTAACACGTTCTCTGCTTCTCCTCCACTGTTGTTCTTCCTCTCTATGTTTCCTTTCCTTCTTCCCTTTTGGGTTTTGCTAGTTTCCTTTCCTCACCTTAGTTTACTGTTTTTCCATTTTTTTGTTTCTCCTTATTCTTACTAATTCATCACTTATATTTTTGCCTCTCTCTCTCTCTCTCTCTCTCTCTCTCTCTCTCTCTCTCTCTCTCTCACACACACACACACACACACACACACACACTCCCTCTCACTCTCACGCTCACATTCACTCTCTCTCATAATCCCCTTCACACCTTCAGTCTCACTGTCACTCGCTTACACTTATTCTCACTCACCTTCACACTGACAATCACACACACACACACTCTGTCACTCACTCACTCACTCGCTCTCACACACACATACACACACACACACACACACACACACACACACACACACACACACACACACACACACACACACACACAGTTATACTCACTCACACACTCAGTTACTCACTCACTCACACACACACACACTCACTCACACTCCTTCACTCACTCACACACTCACGCTTAGTCACTTACACTCACTCACTCAGTCACTTACCCACTCACTTAATCACTCTCACTTTCATTCTCATTCACTCACTTTCACTTTCTCATTCACACTCACAGTCACACTCACTCACTCTCTAACACTCAATCACCCATTGACTCACTCTCAATCAGCCACTCACTCATTCACCCAACTAGAGGTCACCCAAGGGGAAAATCACACCAGCTGCAAGCCAGTGCATATCTAGCGTGTCTCGGAATACGAGTTTGACCTTGACCTACTTTCACCATTTCGAACTCGTAGGACATTTTCATCCCTACTACACACCTGTGACGTTTTCTGATGATACCCTAAGCGGTTGCAAAGTTATCGTGGTAACAGACACACAGATCTTGATCTACTTTCACCAATTTCGAACCCGTAGATTTTCATCCCTGTTACACACATGTAATATTTTGTGATGATAGCTTGAGCGGCTGTGAAGTTATCGTGCTAACAGACACACAAGCAGACAAACTGAAAACAATACTTATTGGAGATTTTCATCCCTGCTTCACACTTGTAAAATTTTGTAATGATATCTTAAGCGGTTGCGAAGTTATCGTGGTGACAGACACACAGACCTTGACCAACTTTCACCAATTTCGAACTCGTGATCGATTTTTTTCCCTACTATACACCTGTAAAATTTTGTGATGATATTCTCAGCGGTTGCGAAGTAATCACACACACACACACACACACACACACACACACACACACACACACACACACACACACACACACACACACACACACACACACAAATTGAAAACTATACCAGCTTCGCTATCGAGGTTGATAAGCAGTCACTAACTGAATCACTCAGTCACTCAGTCAATCACCCACTTGCTTCTCTCTCTCATATATATATATATATATATATATATATATATATATATATATATATATATATATATATATATATATTTATATAATCTGCTTACACTGCAAATCTTTTCTCTCCGTTGGGTTCCTCTGATCACAGCCTAATTACATTAACCTGTTCTATTGCTCCGGTACGGCCTGTGGACCCTCCAAAGAAACGTCCTCTGTGGCACATTGGAGCTGCAGATTGGGAGGCTCTCAGGCAGTACTTCTTTGATTTTCCCTGGAAAGGTTATTGCTTCCATGACCGGGAGCCATCTGAGTGTGCCTTGCGCATTACAGAGGTTATTTTCTCGGGCATGGAAGCATACATTCCTTTCTCATATCCTTTGACTAATGCAAGAAAGCCTGGGTTTAATCACGCTTGTTCTAATACTGTCCTCAACAAGGAGAGGGCCTACAAAAGGTACCGGAGCCAACCCACCCCTGAATCACATCTTTTATACGTTTCTGCCCGGAATCATGCCAAGTCTGTTCTTCACTCTGCTAAAAGTAATTTCATCCATACTAAATGCTCTCATCTCTCCAACTCGAATTCTTCCCGCTCATTCTGGCACCTTGCCAAAAACCTTTCTAACAACTTTACCTCATCCTTCCCTCCTCTTTTCTACTCTGATGGTTCTGTAGCTATTTCTTCCACTGATAAAGCAGATCTCTTCGCTCAGACTTTCTCCTCCAGTTCCACCTTAGACGATTCCGGTGCTGTTCCTCCATCACTTCCCCCCTCTGACTTCCTCATGGCTGACATTACAATTTCTTCAGTTGATGTATTTTCTGCCATCACTGGCCTTAATACTAACAAGGCATGTGCGCCTGATGTATTTTCTGCCATCACTGGCCTTAATACTAACAAGGCATGTGGGCATGATGTATTTTCTGCCATCACTGGCCTTAATACTAACAAGGCATATGGGCCTGATGGAGTCCCTCCTGTTTTCCTCAAGAACTTTGCCTAGGTAAACTCTTTTGCCTTTGTCTGTCAACTTGTACCTTTCTTTCTTGTTGGAGGTTTGCTCTCATTCAGCCAGTCCCAAAGAAGGGTGACCATTCCCAACCCTACAACTATCGTCCAATTGCTTTAACATCCCGTATCTCAAAAGTTTTCGAGTCAGTTCTTAATACAAAATTTTTTAAAGCATCTTTCCTATCACAACCTTCTTTCTGACCGTCAGGGACGCTCCATTGGCGATCTTCTCACCTACCTTTCAGACTCCTGGTCATCCTCCTATCGGGACTTTGGCGAAAGCTTTGACACTGCACTTGACATATCAAAGGCTTTCGATCGAGTCTGGCATAAATCTTTAATTTCCAAACTGCCCTCTTACAGTTTCTATCCTTCTGTCTGTGCCTTCATCTATAGCTTCTTTTCTGGTCGTTCTATAGCCGCTGTTGTAGACGGCCATCGTTCTTCTCCTAGATCTATCAACAGTGGTGTTCCTCAGGGCTCTGTCCTATCACCAACTCTCTTCCTTTTATTCATTAATGACCTTCTAAGCCGTACATCTAACCCTATCCACTCGTACGCTGATGACTCCACCCTTCACCTTTCCATTCGGTTCCCGCAACGTCCATCAAGGCAGTTACTTCAACAAACAAGGGATGAGGCTATGGCACACCTAATGTCTGACTTGGCTTTATATATATATATATATATATATATATATATATATATATATATATATATATATATATATATATACATACAATATTGTGTATATTATGATGAATTCAATATATATAATTGATATAAAGTATTTAGTATAATATATATATTGTATATATTTGTTTGTCAGTCTATGCATCTATCCATGTCTGTCTGTCTATCTCAGTCATACAGTCAAGCAGTATGTCTGTCATTAAAGCTGTTTGTATGCAGACATACAGTATGTGTCATCTTTCAGACGTTTAGTTTGAAGGTGTTACCCTTTCCAGTGAATTCGCCCCGTACACACGCACTCACCATACGCCAGGCACTGGCACACTTGTATGACCGAATTCTCGCCAGGTTATGGGGATTTCGACATATCTCTGTAATTTAACGTGAGAATGACAGTTAAAAAAAAATAGCTAAGGAAAAAGTGCTAGTATGACAATGAGAATACGACTATACCCTTTGTGTCAGGATGTTTTTAAAAACTATATAATTTTACATGCAAAGTTTATAATGAAACATGTGAACAAACATTAATATCCATTTCAGGGATTTCAGGCAACAAGTAACAAGTAATATTACATATGTGAAAATAGTCTTTAGTTTGCTGTCTACAAAAGCAACGCATACTCAAGATACACAAAGTAGCTTTTACTGTACAATATACACAGAGATTATATTAAGGCCGTCTCCATAATATTATAGAAGAAACAATATTCGCTTTTTCCTCTCTTTGAAGCTACAGAAGTTAGCTTTATGGAATCATGATCTTCGTATGCATGGTAATATATAACAACATATTACAAATTCAATACTGTGTCCTAAGACATTCCATCACCATTATAAAAACGAACAGACATCCCTAATACTTTCATGCCTTCTGAATTCAACATCTATTACGATCGTATTCTTGATTTTATCCTTGGTATTCTCTGATATTTTTTTTTTCAAATTAGGAGAAACCTTTTAAACTGCAATGGTTAGATCTAGCTTTCATTATTCCATTAACTACAAGAGGTCTCTCATAAGTTAAATAAAACTACCCTGAGGGAACAAGAATGAACAACGCACTGAGAGGTTAAATGTTACTGCCGGCACACAAAACTGGTGGCTGTATTCTCGATGACTTAGGAGGCTTTCTAGCATCTTTCACAGCGAGTTATTTTGCAACACCTTATTATTCTCTTGAATGTTAACTGTGTTTTTGTAATACCGACATATATTGCATAACTAGCATACACGTGTCATATGTAGAATGAAAATGATAAGGAAGAGGAGCTAAAAAGTCTCTTTTAGTGAGGAGAATGAGCCTAGGAGACAATACTTCAGGACATGTTACTTCACATATCTGTACGATCTGAATGTAAGGGGCAAATACCTGGGAGGATAGTTTTTCATTTCCTCATACTCTTGTTCCTCTTCTACACCCGACTCTCCCATCTCAACATACTCAGTGATCGTAGGACGCCGCACTCTGGTAAAGCAAGTCTCCAACTCCACAGATCGTTTGTGACTGACCAAGGGATAGTCTGTGTTTTCTGGTACGTTCATGTAACGTGGGCCACTAACTCTCAAAGGCAAGTTGTCCGTGCTGTTGCTGTTTGTTAGATTTACAGCCATATCAAGATAATGATTCATCTCATGGCTTTGGAAGAGGGGACTAGGGTTATTCAGGTTACAGGATTCCTTTCGATGTATTTGGATAATGGGTGTCAAGTTGGCAGATGCGCCTGGCCCTGCTCGCGGTCTTGCGAGTTCTGATGTCGGTGCAACAGCGTTGTGTGTCGTATTCCTCTGCAAGGAAGAATCGTAATGGCTACAGTTTGATTTTACCTTTGAATAAACGTATGGTTGATTATTATCCTCAGTCCGACGTCCCGGATGAATTAACTCTTGTACTCTGCATATGATCCCGGACTTTTTGTGGCCATCTCTCTGTGGCTGCCGTGATGCCCCCGGATTTGAGGCGTAATTATTTTCCGTATGCTTTATTTTTGGTCTGCAGTTTTCACTCTTACCCAACCTCTTCAACAAGTCATCAGTTGTGTCCCTAAGGCTGAGAATAACTGCATTGGAGGGGAGGCAGGAGCGAGGCGAGACGATTAAGCAGCAGAGAGACATCAGCAGCGCCAACACCACCGCACACACCACCGCCGCTGCCACTACAGACGTCTTAGGCCGATGGATCTGGAGAGACAAGCTACTCAAACTAGAGGATTAAGTGGCGAAGGAAGGCGGTCACACATATTCATTACAGCTACTCATATTAGAGACTTAAGAGTTGTACGGAGGCGGTCAGACATTCATTACAGGTATCTAACTAGAGAATTAAGTGGTGAAGGGAAGCAGTTAGACATACTGTAATCAGTATACAGTAGTTCATCTACCTTGACTTGGAGATTTTCAGTATTTAACGTTAAAACTTATTTCCCGAACCTGTAATATTGTGTTATCAGAATAACACAATATTACGGTTCTACAGGTTTTCATTTGCACTACTTAGTTGCCACCATTTTCATAGAGTTAATCCCTTGTTACAATTCAGCATTCAAGATGGGAAAATGGCAGTTTTAAGTCAAGTTAAAGTAGACAAAGTATAAGTAGCTGTGTGTTTAACTGCCTCACTATGATAACTTCTCTGTGTGATTTATTCTTACTGCTGGCAGGTGATGTCACTTTAGGAGTAACCTGTAGTGAAGGAATTAACTCCTTGAATATGATGGTACCGTATTTTAAAAATTTATTCTTGCTACCACCGGACAATTTATTCAGCTATGGAAGGCCTCCAGTAGCTGAAGAGTGTATGAGAGTTATATCTAATTCTTCAAATACGAAGTATCTCCATTA
This sequence comes from Coenobita brevimanus, assembly GCF_032717465.1. Classification (NCBI taxonomy): domain Eukaryota; kingdom Metazoa; phylum Arthropoda; class Malacostraca; order Decapoda; family Coenobitidae; genus Coenobita; species Coenobita brevimanus. Next base: position 36,232,661 of record NC_137016.1, on the reverse strand, counting down.
AAAACAGTCCTTCATTTAAATTGCTTAATGGTAGCAACGACAGAAAATAAAATACTTCCTCATAGTTGGAGGATTAATGAATGCTGTACAGTATAGTTCACTAACCTCTCCAGTTTGTAAAGTCTATTTTAAGTTGAATATAATCGTCCACAGCCAGCAAGTACAGTGAAGGGATTATAACTGACAACATTCAGGCGCAGTAAAGCCTCTAATCTTTCGACAGTCTTTTTAAACACTTTAAGAGGGTTCAAGACAGGCTTTAGCCGTTGAATCTTCATAATAAACACCATTTCCATATGTGGGTATAATTGTTTAATTTGAACAGTTCACGGCAATGTGAAATAATGAGAGGATCGCAAGTTAACCCCAAAAGGGCCAACCTTGCTTGAACTTAATGAAAGTGCTTTTCTTTCTAGCATAAGGTGAAATAATGTTAACAATGTAATACTTGCCCCCCAAAATGTAAAAATGCATTTCAGTACGCCTGATACATGCTCCCAAGAAGGAACAATGGCTGGATTTGATGTATCAATCAGGAATTAAAGAATGCCTTAATCCCATACGGGATGACCATAAACAAATCGCCTCCATGTCACCTTGTCCTCCGCCATCTGGCTGCCCTCTCTCCAATTCACGCACCCCTCTATCTCACACCTGTATACGTCTCCAACCCATCCCTCCATTCATCACCGGTTTCCCACTCCCACTTCCCTCCACCTCACTCACATCTATAGGCTATACTCATCTTGTCAGTCACAATCTCCAACCTTTCTACATGGCCAGATCATCTCAGAGCAATTTTCCTGATGTTTTCTAACTTATTCACATCAACATGATACCTATCACTTCCTCATTTGTTTGTTGTCACTCCATGTAACTCCCAAGCTTTCCAAGATCACTCATTTCCACTGCTGTCACTCATGCCTTTCATCCTTCCAAGCAGGTCCAAGCTACACATCCATGCAACAGAGTAGGGATCACATTACTGTGGTGCAGCGACTTTTCTGCCCTCCAACTGACACAGTCAGAGGAGGATGTTGTTATCACTGGGATCAATAGATGTCTGTCCTTAGAGTTGGGCAGCAGGTTAGCTGGCCAGGCGCAGAGATTTCATTTCCGGGCCGGAACTCAGGAAGTATTCACTATAGTCATGAAATTTCACACAGTTGTGTGCCTTACTGTGAACTGGCGCCTTTTGATAGGTAGAATTCTGTGTCTTCAGTAATGTTTTTGTTTCAACAATGAATATATATATATATATATATATATATACTTTTTTTCCTAGAGATTTCAATGAGACCTGCGCAAGAATCTGAAATGCCCAGGTTATGTGTCCTCAAGGCGTTCTCCTTTAGTCCACCTTTAAAAGAAAAGATTGGGGGTGGGGGATGAAGGCCGTTATGCACTTAGAGCCGCGTTTTTGTCGTCCAAGCTGAGGGATCAGATTCGAAGTCATCTTCGGTGAAACCAAGCAGCCCCGTTTTTGTCAGCCAAAGTGATACGAAGCCGGCCCAAGCGTCTGTCATCGAAACCAAGACCGTCTTCGTATCTCACCCAGGCGTGGTTGGGAGCAGTCTTGGTGTAGCTTGGGGAGAGTGAGATTGGCCAGCAAGGACACGTAATGATAAATATAATGAAATTAGCATTATGTACATAAAATCAGGGTGCAGGTGGCTAATATTAACGACATATAGAGCCAGTTCAGCACAAATAACGGCTACATGTACTTTGCATATTCGTCAAAAAATCTTCTTCGGCGAACCCCCTCTGTTTACTTGGCGATTGGCACGTAATTTTTCGGGTCTACGTATCCTGGACTGTTTTTGCGGACAGAAACCAAGCGCCCCAGGACGCGTTTCGAATCCCAAGCTCCAGCTTGGACGACAAAAACACGCCATAGGTGTGCAGGGAAATGTGCTTGGTCAGGTGCAGGGATGCAACAGTGTAGCGTTGCCTATGTTTTTGCTTACATGTGTGCTTACTCTTTATCAATACTTTTAGTGAAGCAGCAATCTTTCATACCTACTGTACTTTTTCATGCACTTCACCCTCTAAAGTTCCATTCTTACTATATCACACGACCTAAATACTTGAAAGCATTCACATTTTCCTTCACTTGATCATTCAGCCTGAATATGTACTCCCTACTTCCATTCTCTAAGCTACCGTAACTTTATTCTTAGTTACGTTCACTTTACATTTAGTTTTTACACAGACTTCCAAACTCATTCACCATGCCTTGTAACTCCCCTTGCATCTTCACCTAACAGCACAGTACCATCAGTAAACGACAGCACAGACAGCTTCCAAACCTTACCTTCTCTCACTAACAATATTTCAACATCCACTGCCTTACCTTCTATTTTTTTTTTTTTTTTTTATAATACCATCTATATATATATAGTGAAAAACCATAGAGACATGGGGCACCCCTATTTAAGTCCAGTAATTATATAAAAGAACTGACTTAGCTCACTTTCCTTGCACTGCAGCTCTTATATCCTTATACATACTCCTGACAGCATTCAGCTGTTTCCCATGTACTCCACATTTTTTTTTTTTTTTCAGCACCTTCCTCACTCCTCGTCTAACTACTTTGACTTATGTTTTCTCCTTATCTATGAAAGTAGCATACAACTTTTTACCTCCTTAAATACTTTTTAAACAAACCATCTTATAAAGAATATCTGATCTGCACATCCCCTCTCCTTGCTAATGTCCCCTAGCTTGATACACAGTGTTATGCATTTATTGTTAACATAGTAAACTATATGCCCTTTTCAGCAGTCAGTAGATAAATTCAGTACTGAAACTATTTTTGTTGTTGTAATTTTTCATACTGACAGTGTACTTCACGTGCATGCACATTCTGCCATTGTTCCCATTTGGGAAAAAAAATCACTGACTTTATCTCAAAGTTAATCTTAATTTAAAGAATTTTGGGCGATATTATAAATGAATATACAATTTTCTTTTCTTTGATATAAGGACATCACTGACACAGCTAAAAGTACTTAATAAGATACATAACTATATGCGACATCCTTCTCCACTGGCTACCAGGCCACGTGGGAATACGAGACAATGAGCTGGCCGACGCTGCATCACGTGCTGCAACTGCTCTCCCATCTGTCAGCTTTCCCCTCAGTCCCACACTCGCTCAAATCAAGCGTAGAGCTCACACCACCACCGTTAGACTCACGCTTGACGATCATGAGGACCATGTTGCTGCCGGCTCACCCCGAACTCATTCATTCGCCTGCGACGCCCACGACTGGGGTGCCCTTGCTATTCCCAAATGGTCGGCCAAGCCCCAGACCCATGCCCCCAGTGTCATCAGTGTGACAAGTGGCCTCTGCTACACTATCTCTGTGGCTGCCCTTCCACTGCTACTCTTCGCCTCACGCCACGTGACTGTCTCGTCAGGCGAGTGTCTTGTCTCGCCACTGCCACCGAGATTGTTGCTCTCTCCCCCATCTCATCTCTACTTTCCATTGTCTCCTCCTATCCTTCACCCCTCTAGGCGTCCCCTGCCCCCCTGATTTACTATAATCTCCCCGTTGACGGGCTTCACTTGCCTGTGTCGACACTGTTGAGACAGATGGACGAATCTTAACAAACACACAACACACGACAGGACACGCGTGCTTGCAAATTCAAGGAAATTCAAATAATTACTGGACACAGACAGAGGCAGCCCAACGAATTTCAATACGATATCCATGCCAAAGTAATCTTGTAAAAACATAAAAGATTACTTCTCTCTTCAATAAAGTTTCATCATCAAAATAACCACATTAATACGTACTTCCAACGGGGAACAATGACAGTTCATGGGTTAAGTGGCGTTGGGGGTCTCGTAACACCTTTTCCTTAGCGATTTATTCGGCACATTACATATCAGTCCTCTTACCTGTTACTAATGCAAACAATGTCACTAATGAAACATCTTAGATTACATAAAAGAGAATGTTAAAATAATATGAAAAAAATACATCGCTAAGGGAGGCGTGCTACGAGATCTCCTCTGTCACCTAGGGTGGTAAGAGTCCACATGCTTACCTTGGCCATCTGGATCCTGACACAGAGTAAGCCGAACACGCCCTCACCCCGACATTGGCATGTGACCAAGCGCTGGGTCCCCTGGTGGTGGTTGTGGTGGGTGTGGCAACGGGTGACGTCCCACTGCAGTACTCGCCCGTCCTCGGTTACCTCCACCATGCCACACACAGCACGCCACACATCCTCATTCTCACTGCAACATTCCACAGCTTCAAGCTATGATTCATAACGTTTTCACTGTGATGCTCATACTTGGTTACTCTATACTCACTGCACTGGACCTGTCCCCTCCCCAGCCCCAGTCACCTCCGCCTAGACACATCTGCACAACATCACCCTCCCTGCAAGACACCGGCACCTCGCTTGCTTTATATATATATATATATATATATATATATATATATATATATATATATATATATATATATATATATATATATATATATATATATATATATATATATAAATGTGTATCTATCTATCTATAGCCCGACGTCCTAATCCCGCAAAGGGTGGCGCAGACTAAACGCCTCCAAGTCGCTCTGTCACCCACCATTTGACTTCCCTCTCCCCAACTCACCCCCCCCGCCCACATATACCTCTCAGCTCCATCCCTCCACCTCATCCTCGGTCTACCCCTCCTTCTCCCTCCCTCCACCTCACCTACATACACCGTCTTAGTCAGTCGTTCATTCTCCATTTCTCAACATGTCCAAACCACCTCAGCGTATTTCTCCTAATCTTCTCAACCACATCCACATCCACCCCACAACGTTCCTTCACTTCTTCATTCGTCAACCTGTCCCTCCATGTCACTCCACATGCTCCTCTCAAGTAACTCATTTCCACTGCTCTCACTCTTGACTTGTTCCCCTCTTGCAAGGTCCACGCCTCGCTTCCATACGTCAGGGTAGGGATCACAATACTATCATGCAGTGACTTCTTAACTTCCATACTTATACATACATTCGTATACACGTCATATATATGCAGGGTGTCCCATACATAACACTCCCCTTTCTGTCTGCTGAGCGATTTCTTCAGTGTTGCGGGGACGGCTCAGCCAGCACTGTCATTGTCTTTCTTGCATTAGTGATTCATTTCCTGCTCCCACAGCCACAATCACTCCCTAAACAACAGACTCAGCCTTCCCTGCAACACGTAAAATACCACCTACTGAATTTCTTGTGGAACTCTATTTACAGACGACCCTATATAATTGTATACGGTGTGTGTGTGTGTGTGTGTGTGTGTGTGTGTGTGTGTGTGTGTGTGTTACAGGGACCACTGTACTAATATGCTCGTAAATATTTTTACGTCAATTGTGGTCGTTTCTCTGAGAATGCGAAGGACATGACAGTTTGACAATTTTGTTGTTGTTGTTGTTTTTACTAATTATGACTGTATATGTAACCAGTGAAACAGTGAAAACATTAGTTTGCCTTTTGCTCCAAAGAAACTTTTTATCTTCATTAAAATTGCTGTGTCTGTGTGTGGGGGGGAAGGGGGGGAGGGATCTGCTGGGTCACCGTGCACCTCTACCAAAACAGACTATATTGCAGTGGCCAGATGTGTGTGTGTTGGAAGGTATATAAGTGGATGGATGGGGAAGAAAGTCCATAAGTAAATAGGTCCATGGTGGGAATAGGTCTGTGGGGTAAGCAGGTCCATGTTGGCAATAGATCCACAGTAAATAGTTCCATGTTGGGAATAGGTCCATGGGGTAAGTATAGGCCTTCTATTTTATGAAGGCAGTTTGGGTGGGGCTGCCTAAGACCTCACACCTCTAGCTCAGTTGCCACATCACCGCCGCCACACACGTGTAATTACTCCTGCTCACCTCTCTCTCTCTCTCTCTCTCTCTCTCTCTCTCTCTCTCCTATTTTAAGTTAGTAACTACTTATAAATGAATTTTAAATACTCTGTATAGATGTAATTAAAAAAAAAATCTATTGCATAGTGTAAATCCCAAATGACTTGTCTGCGTTGCTTTTGCAACCCTGTCAAATGGTGACACGAGGGATAGCCATGTGTGTGTGGGTCATACTCGGTCAGTCTCCCGCCATGGATACTTGCCCATGAAGTCAAAACAAGAGAAAAAAAATAAAAATAAAATTAGTAGTTAATATAAATATGAAAGAGAGAGAGAGAGAGAGAGAGAGAGAGAGAGAGAGAGAGAGAGAGAGAGAGAGGAGCACGTGTGTGGCGGCGATGTGGCAACAGAGCTAGCAGTCTGAGATCTTAGGAGGCCCCACCCAAACTGTCTTCATAAAATAGAAAGCCTATAGGTCCATGTTGGGAATAGGTCCATGGGGTAAATAGGTCCATGGTGAGAATATGTCCATGGTTTGAACAGGTCAATGGGGTAAATAGGGCCACAGTGGGAATAGGTCCATGGGGTAAATAGAGTCACGGTGAGAATAGGTCCATGGGGTAAATAGATCCATGGTGAGCATAGGTCCATGGGATAAGTAACCATAGTGAGAATAAGTCCACGGGGTAAATAGGTCCATGGTGAGAATAGGTTCATGGGGTAAATAGGTCCATGGGGTAAATAGGTCGATGGTGGGAATAAGTCGATGGTGGGAACAAGTCGATGGTGGGAATAGATCGATGGTGGGAATAGATTGATGGTGGGAATAGGTCCATGGTGGGAATAGGTCCATGGTGGAAATAGGTCCATGGTGAGAATAGGTCCATGGTGAGAATTGGTCCATGGTGAGAACAGGTCCATGGTGGGAATAGGTCCATGGTGAGAATAGGTAGTAGAAATGGACTACTGACCCAAGTAGAAATGTAAATGGAATGGGTATATAATTATCTACTGGAGGAAATGGAACCAGGTGAGACAAGAGATCCATGGAGATTCAGTATTTCTGATGGGGAAAAAACACCTCCACAAAGGAAAAAATATTCCATAGAGAAATAGCTCTGAGGGGGAAAATAACTGCATGTGGACAATAGCACCATGTGGACAATAACACCATGTGGACAATAGCACCATGTGGACAATAGCACCATGTGGACAATAACACCATGTGAACAATAGCACCATGTGGACAATAGGTCCATGTGGACAATAGCACCATGTGGACAATAGGTCCATGTGGACAATAGCACCATGTGGACAATAGGTCCATGTGGACAATAGCACCATGTGGACAATAGGTCCATGTGGACAATAGCACCATGTGGACAATAGCACCATGTGGACAATAGCACCATGTGGACAATAGCACCATGTGGACAATAGGTCCATGTGGAAAAGAGGTCCATGTGGACAAGAGGTCCATGTGGACAAGAGGTCCATGTGGACAAGAGGTCCATGTGGGAAAGACAAGTGGGAAAAATAGGTCCATGTGGGAAAACAGAATCAGTGAAAGTAGATCCAGAGCGGAAACAGGTTTACAGTACAGGGGAAAACAGGCTCATCAGGGAAAATAAGTACACGAGGGAAAACTGGTCCACAGGGAATATAAGTCCATATTAAAAAAAAAAAAAAACATACTCATGGGGAAAATAGGTCCACTAGGAAAATATGTCCATAGGGAATACTATTATCTTCAGGAATTTGGGTTGATGATAGTGTGTTTAAGCACAAAATGGGTCCATTAAGGAAGACACATTCACCAGTGAAGTAGGTCCATGGGAAAACTCCAAACAGAAGCAGTGCCTGGGGCAAAATAGGAAGGTTGGGTGGTTGACGTTAAGGGAGTGCAGGAGGAGACTGTCTTTTGTGGTGGCAGCATCTAATGCCAGACCTGTTCAGCTTATTTCAGATGCAGCCTTCGCTTCCAACATTGCTTGAAAAGCAGACTGTATGAAGGTTCAGCATGCATTACGAAGTTCATTACATAGATCTGCGAAGGCTCATGAATACAATAAGACTCTTTATGCCATTACCAATGGTATCCAGAGATAAATGATGGATATTCATTTTTTCATTGTTGAAACTTTTTTTAATACTCAAGAAGGATGTATACACATATCAGAATTCAGTGCTCAAGTAGCCCTTGGATAAGACTGATCAAGAACCCCCAGAAACATAGCCCAATTTCCTGCTCGAGGTAGTGTACATTTCTTTCCACTCCAAGATAACATCAATACTTACCGTCATCGTCATCATCATCATCATCATCATCATCATCACCACCACTACAGTCTCTCTTCCCACCCAAGGGCGGGGTGATGTAGGGTCGAGAAAGCAAGAAAAAAACGTGACAGAGGGAGTAATATCAAAAGCCTGCTCAACTAAACAATTAGCAACACAGAAAAAACAGTTTCTAGATAAAAGACTTCAAAAGTTATTGCTTGAAAAGACACAGACGGACGAGACCAAAAAGAGTATCTACTGCTGTGTCAGATTTTTGATGACAGAAATAAGAAAACTGTCCAAGTAGCTGCCAACTACCTAATAATCATTTCTGGAGTCACTTCGTACAAGATGGAAGGTGCACAGTACTTACGCTTGGCGGCGGTTGCGTGGGTGTGAGGGTGAGGTGCGGTAGGCGAGGTGTGTGGTGAGTGTGTGGGGAGGCGTGTGGGGCCCAGGTACCACACCCACCAGTGGACCACCCACTCGCAGCTCACCGCTACCTACATCATCTCTGAGGAATGTGTATGCACTAGATGCCATTATTCCAAACTGCCTGAACTATGAAGAATTTTTAAATTTAACTCCTTTATCGAGTTATTTTCTAAGCTTAATAAATGGCGTCTAGATATAGCAAGAACAGAACAAAAACAGAAGTGTCATTGGATTCATGAGTTATGAACAGTTGTTTTTAACGTTTTTACTACGAGGGGTCTTCCCTAATCGGAATATAAAATCTCTGCCAGTAGCCCCCCAAACAGACTATAGAAAGGATTCGCCATTGCACTGAATACTGTTTTTTTTTTTCTTTTTTTCACCTTTGAAGTATGAGTAACCTACAGTATTTCACTACTGCAATTCAGTATATTTTACAATTACTTGCTTCATATTAACACCACACAATTTTGTTGTGCCGTGTGTGTGTGTGTGTGTGTGTGTGTGTGTGTGTGTGTGTGTGTGTGTGTGTGTGTGTGTGTGTGTGTGTGTGTGTGTGTGTGTGAATACAAGACTACTCAGAACAGAATGTACTGAGAACCTTAAGGAAAAAAACAAATGAACTGCATTATTCTGTTGTGGTTCTATATTTCACCTTAGCCTGCTCTTACATCAGTCTTACAAGCACTGAACTTCCTTGGCAATGCCTTGATTACCGCAAAAATAATAATCAGAGAGGCGCAATATCAGTACCTCCCTCATTGTTTTATCTCCTGTATTTAAGATACACAAAACATGAAGAAGCAAAAAAAGCCAATTATGTGTTTGTTTTTTTTGTTAAAGATGAAATGCATAATAACAGCGAAAAAAAAAAAAAATAATAACTATGAGAAGAAGAAGAACAATAAGAACCTAGTGCCAAGATGCAGCTCAGCGCCGGATCATCGGCTACAAGTTGTGTATGTTGGGCGGGCCGTGAACATGGACGCGGCGTGGTTAGAGAAATGTATTAACGAAAGAAATACATCATATTACAAACATGACTACTGAAATAGGGAAAGGAATTAAATGTCAGAAAGAATACCAATAGAGACAAGGAAGGACATGATATTACGGAAGGAAAAATACGGCGATTCTCGGAAGAAGTCTTCAAGAAGGGGGGGACGTCGAAGGAAAAGCAACGCGTCACTGTAAAATGTAAAAAGGACAATCAAGGAAAATGTGGCGTACGGAGAGGAGGGTACTGGAATGAGTGCAGAGGGGAGGGCGGTCACTGAACATAAGAGTGAGTAACCCTAGTATGGCCAATTCTAAGACGACCTACAGCAGTCTCCCATCTATTACGGTGGCAGAGGGGTCAACCAGGGAGAAATAAACGGTTTAACAATACGGAGTTTATTATTATTGATAGAGTCCCAGCAAAACTGCCACCGATATTTAAGGAAGGAAGATAGTGCAGGAAGGAAATCACTAACTGGAATGAGTAAGGAAGAAGCATCGCTGGCAACAGCTGTGTGTGCCAATCGATCAGCACGTTCATTGTCTGCGACGCCTACATGTCCTGGGACCCAACAGAACTAGACAGATTTATGACAAGAGGAAACACGGAACAACCATTCTAAGGTACGGAGGACTAAAGGGTGAGAAGTAGAAGGCGACTGAAGAAGGGACAGAGCACCAAAAGAATCAGAGCATATCACAAAGGTGGAAGAGGAGGAACGACAAATATACCGCAACGCAACCAAGAGGGTATACAACTCGGCCGTCAAAACACTCGCACAAACAGGAAGGCTAAAGCGATAGAAGGTGTCAGGACAGAGAACTGCGAACCCGACACCTTCTGGGGTTTTGGAACCATCTGTGTATGCAGAAGAATGGTGGGAAAGATGGTCTACAAATCGGGAACGGAGAATGAAGGAAGAAAAATTGGACCTGAAATATGGGAAAATGGAGGGACAAACGTTGAGGCGCTGAAGAAGCCATGGGGGAAAAAAAAAGACTCGTCCGGAAAGAGAAAACATTACCAACGATAAAGGAGGAGTGTGTGAGGAGAGTACGAGCTTGAATTGCAAAAGATGGTTTGATCCTAAGATGTGAGGAAAGGGTGTTCAAGTCAGGACCGGGAGGAAGCAGAGAAGGGGTATTAGGAAAGCAGTGCAACTTATCATAAGCACGAAGAGAAAGCAAAGCACCACGACGATAAAGTGAAGGAACTCCTGATTCAGCATAGAGACTTTCAACTGGGGAAGATTTAAAAGCGCCAATAACCAGACGCACACCGTGATGATGCACAGGGTCAAGCTGTTGGAGGGCGGTATCTGAGGCGGAAGAATAAATCTGGCAACCATAATCAAGTTTGAAGAGAACAAGAACAGTATGGAGGCGAAGGAAAGTAGTTCAATCGGCACCCCACGACACATGAGACAAAGTTTTTTAAGAGACGGAGGTGCTGCAAAGCTGAAATTTCTAAGAGTATATGGTCCTGCCACGTAAGACAAGAGTCAAAAATAAGGTCAAGAAAGGAAGCAGAGGTTTTATATGGGAGAGGGGGCCCATTAAGAAAAAGAGGGGGGGTGAGGAATAAGACACGAGCGAGCAAAAGTGATAGCACGAGACTTAAGAGGAGAGAATCGGAAACCATGGGTAGTAGCCCATTCTGAGGCAACAGAAACGGCATGTTGAATAAGAGCACCAAAGACAGAGATGTCAGAATTTGAGGCATATAATGCAAAGTCATCCACACATAAAGAAGAGCGAACATCAACTGGGAGGCAAGAAACCATCTATCTATCTATCTATTGCCAGACGCCTTAATCCCTTATACGGGGTGGCCACAAGCAAATCGCCTCCAAGTCGCCCTATCCCCCGCCATTTCACTGCCCTGCTCCCAGTTCACACACCCCTCTCTCATATACCTCTCCACTCCATCCCTTCATCTCATCCTTGGCCTTCCCTCCCTCTCTCCCCCTCCACCTCACTCACATACACTCTCCTCGTTAGTCTATCACTCTCCATTCTCTCCACATGGCCAAACCACCTCAGTGTGTTCCTCCTAATGCTTCCTATCACATCCACATCCACACCACAACACTCCTTCACTTCCTTATTTGTCAGCCTGTCTCTCCATGTGACTCCACAGGCTCCTCTTAAATAACTCATTTCCACTGCTCTCACTCTTGACTTGTGTCCTTCCAAGAACGTCCAAGCTTCACTTCCATACGTTAGAGTTGGTATAAGAATACTCTCATGCAGCAACTTTTTCACTTCCATGCTCACTTCCCTGTTTCTTAACACTGCCTTCAAGGAACCAGCAACCTTTCTTCCCTGTTGCACCTTTTCAAGCACTTCACCCTCCAAACTTCCATCCTTACTCATCACACTACCCAAGTACTTAAACGTACTCACATTTTCCATTTCCTCATCATCCAACCTCACTGTACATTCACTGACTTCACCTCTCTCGAAAACCATAACTTTACTCTTCCCTACATTCACCTTTAGATTCCGCTTCTTACACACTCTCCCAAACTCATCCACCAAGCCTTGCAGCTCCCCTTCGTCTTCACTTAACAACACAGTATCATCTGCAAACAACAGTACAGGGACTTTCCAAACACTGCCCTCTCTCACTAGGGCCACTCCAACATCCACTGCCCTACCTTGTACCTCTTTTATAACCCCATCCATATATAGACTGAACAACCATGGAGACATGACACATCCTGTTTCAAACCAACCTTCAAAGAGAAAAACTCAATTCACTATCCACACACACTGCAGCCATAGCCCCCTCATACATACTCTTCACAGCATTCAACAACTTTCCGTCTACTCCATATATTCTTAATACTTTCCACAATCCTTGTCTATCTACCGTCACATGCTTTCTCCAAAACCATGAAGGCCGCATACAACTTCTTTCCCTTTTCTAGAAACTTTTCCACTAAAGATCTAAGAATGAATATCTGATCTACACAACCTCTGCCCTTCCTAAAGCCTTCCTGTTCTTCTCCAACTAATTCCTCTGTTATTTCCCTAACTCTGTCAATAAGTATCCTACCGTATACTTTTCCTATTACACTAAGAAGACAAATGCCTCTATGATTACCACACACTTCTTTTTCCCCTTTCTCTTTGTACAAGGGAATAATTATACCTGACTTCCAATTCTCCGGGACTCTACCTTCCTCCCAGGCCAATCTGCACATCTTCCACATCCATTCTATTACTATCTCTCCCTCATGCTTCAGCATTTCACCACACACTCCATCAACTCCTGGGACTTTCCCCATTTTGACTTTCTTCATTGCATCCACAACTTCCATCCTACTGATTTCTTCCTGTCTTCTTACCTCCCTCCTTCTCCCAGCCATTCCCCAGTGACTTATACTCGCATTACTTTCATTCTGTATGTTCAACAATTCCTTAAAGTGTTCTCTCCAACTGCTCTCTTTTTCTCCCTTCTCAACTAGTAATCTACCAGTTTTATCTTTCACTCCCCTGCTAACTTCACTTCCACCCTGTCTTACTCTTTTTACCTCTTTCCAGAACATTTTCTTACATTCCCTCCACTTGACACTCAAATTCCTCCCAAATTCCTCATCCACTCTCTTCTTACTCTCTCTTACTAATCTTTTCACCTCTCTCTTCCTTTCTACATATAATTCACTCTTCCGTCTCTCAACTTCTTCCACGCCTCTCTTTCTTATCCATTCATTATATGCTTCTTTCTTTTATGCCACAGCCTATCTCACCTCTTCATTCCACCATCCTGTTCCTTGTACTCCCTTCCGTCTTCTCTTCACCCCACACACCATCTCACATGCTGCACAGATTTCTTCTTTGAATATCTTGCACACACCTTCCACGTCCCCCATCTACTCCAGTTCATATTTACCCAATCGTTTCTCCACTTCTCTCTAATATTCTGCCTTTTTCTCATCCTCCTATAACCTTTCCACTCTCCTTGCATCTACTCCTTCCTCCGGTCCTTCCCTTCCTCTGTTTCTCCATTTTACCTGGACCTTGATTCTGACAGAAAGTCCACTACCCCAACTTCTAAATACTCTTGCATCCATTACACACATTCTCATCCTTTCATCTGCACACATGTAATCAATCATTGCCCTCCTTCTATTCAGTTCACCATCCACCCTGTTCATCACTCGCCATGTATACCTGTGGATCATTTTGTGCCTGAAGAGGGTATTGGCTATCAGCAACCCCCTCCCGGCACAAATGTCCACTAAAGCACTGCCATTTTCATCTATCTCTGCAGGCACATCCCACTCACCAACTACTCCATCCACCTTCACGTTCCCTACTTTACCATTCATATCACCAATCAAAAACAAGACTGACTAAGAGGGTGTATGTAGGTGAGGTGGAGGGAGGGAGAGGGAGGGAGAGGGAGGGGTAGACCGAGGATGAGGTGGAGGGATGGAGTTGAGAGGTATATGAGGGAGGGGGGGGTGAGTTGAGGGGAGGGTAGTCAAATGGTGGGTGACAGAGTGACTTGGAGGCGTTTTGTCTGCGGCCACCCTTTGCGGGATTAGGGCGTCGAGCTATAGATAGATAGATAGATAGAAAAACACTCTCTCATTCCTTTCAACCTTTTCCATGCACATTTCCACATTTGTCCAGAGCTCTTCTCTCACTCTGCTTGCACGATCTCGTGTTGGCGCACACACACACACAACTGCTCACATTTGTATTCCAAGTTTCAGTCTTACCTACACAATCCTTGAGCCAACTGATCCATACGCTCTTATATTTTCCTTCCATCTGTTACTCACAACAATATACATTCCTTCTTTTGCCCTCTCATTCTCACGTACTCCTTCACATATACCCCAAGAAACAATCCCATTAATTGCCATTAAAAAGAGTAGTGCTAAGAACACTGCCTTGGGGAACACCTTCACATTGTGGGAATGGATCCGATTAAGTATGCTAAACACAGACCTGAAAGAAACAGGCTAATAGAAAATTCTTTAAAAAAACACCAAGGTTACCATCAATACCATAAGAACGAACAATGTGCAAAATATGAAAGCGCCAAGCAGTATCATATGCCTTCTCAAGATCAAAGAAAACTGCAATAACAGATTGGTGAGTGGCAAAGGCAGAGTAGATATAGGTTTCTAGATTAAGGAGAGGAGTTAGGGTACCACGAGCTTTTCGAAAACCAAACTGAGAGAATGGAAAAGGCTGTTTGGATTCTAGGAGCCACATAAGACGATGATTTATCACAAACGCGAACACCTTGCAGGGACAACTGGTAAGAGCAATGGGGCGATAATCCTGAGGAGCATGGCCTAGCTTTCCCGGCTTAAGAAATGGAAGAATGATGGCATTACGAAATAAGGGGGGAAAAACACCCTCGGTCCAGATATGATTATAAATAGCTAATAAAAAGGATAGGGCCGGGGAGGACAGGTGATGGAGCATATTGTAACGTATGCCATCGGGACCTTCGTAAGTGTTCTTACAGAGATGAAGGGCAGAGGACAATTCATGGAGTGTGAAAGGCGCATTATACGACTGACTAGACGACAGCTGGAAGACGACAGGCGTACATTCAGACGTAGTTTTAAGGGTATGGAATTCAGGGGAGAGATAAGAACCGCTACTAACATTACTAAAATGAAGACCCAAGCCATTAACGACTAGATACGCATCTACAACTGATTCCCCGTCTAGATGAAGGACAGGGGAAGGCATGAGAATATCCTTACCAGCTATTTTGCGAATACGTTGCCAGACAGAAAAATGGGCGTATTGGTAGTAATAGTGGAAAAGTATAACCTCCAGCTATGGCGTTTAGTCTGTCTAACAGTCTTGCAAAAATAAGCGTGGGCCTTTTTAAACAAAAGAAATGCACTCTGTTCATCCGGGGTGTTGCATCTGCGCAGGTAACTTTTCCAACGTGCATGTTTAACACGGAGTACCACGGTGCAATCAGAGTCCCACCAAGGCACACATTTGGAAGTAAAAGGACGGGACGACCTCGGAATCGCGGTCAAAGCTGCACTCAGAACTAAAACATTATAAAAGTAAGCATATCTAAAACACAAGGAAAGGAGGAAGGGGGTATGGAGGGAACTGACAGAGAAGTAAAAGAAAACCAATCAGCTTTCAGAAAGCACCACCGAGGAGGACTGAGCACAGGACAATAGGAAGTTAGTTTAATAGGAAAATGATCAGTATACACAGTATCAGAAAGAACAGACCAATGGAAATCTAAAGAAAGAGAGGGGGAACAAAAGGAGAGATTGAGACATGAGAATGTCTGAGTCCTGGCATCCAAATGTGTTGATGCTCCTGTATTCAATAAAGACAAATCATTAGTAAAAACAAATGACTCAAGGTGACGGTAACGAGATATTAGTAACAGTACTGCCCCATGAAGCACGGCGACGATGAAAATCAACAGACAATAAAATTGGGGTGGGTAACTGGGAAAATAAAAGAGGTACGGCATGAAAATCAATACTCGAGGAGGAAGGGAAATAAATGGAAATCACAGTAACCCAACAGCCGAGAAAAACACGAACTAAACTACATGGTACAGTGGTGTTAATGGACAAAGGTTCAAGAGGAACTGTATGGTGGACTAAGATATCTGAAACAGAAAGAGAACAGGAGAGAACAAGAAACAATAGCCAGGTATAGGTACCGGAGGGGACAACAAACGAGGTTCTTGTAAACAGACTAAGGATGGACGGTGAACCGAAAGAAGATAGCGAAGGTCATTGCAATGGGCCGTAAAACTTCGATTGTTCCATTGTAAAATAGACATACTAAAACTGTAAAACACCAAATAAAAGTAAAACCCAACAGAAAAGCAAGAATCTAGGAGAGATAAAAAGAAATAAATGCTAAAGATAAAATATAATACACAGGAAATAAAATATAGAATAGTAACATACTGTATATTACCGAGTCGTTACAATAGTAGGAATTGGGGCAGGAGGTGGAACAGGCGGACAAGCGGGACGGTCACCATAGCCCGGAGGGATAGGGAGAGATAAAGGAGAAGCAGTACTGGAAGAAGTGGAAAAGGAGGGGGGCAAAGAGGAGGAAGCAGAAGATGAAGGAGAGAGAGGAGTGGGAGGGAGGTAGGAAGCACAGGATGAACTTCAACTGAGAGGGTGGAAGGAGAAGGAACAGTATTGTCCACTGAATCTGGGGTGGAAGTTAAAATATAATCCATAATCTTGGGGATGGTTTCAGTCATCATCGCCAGAAGGTTTCGCGTCACAAGTAGCCGGCAGTGATGCAGTCCAGGGATGTGACTGAGGAGACTCCTGAGATATTGTGGAATTCAATGAGGCAGAGTATTGATCTGGAGGGGCGGGTACTCGTTGCACGGACTTTACAAGCTGGAGAGGTAAGAGGATGGGCAGAATAGGTCTTGGAGTCCGATGCAATGGACAGACTGCGCTTACCACTAGAGGAGGACGGGGGTTGGATATTTCGTTGTGCCAGAGGCACCAAACGGTGGGTATGAGAAACAGTACTGAAGAAGTTAGAGGATGGACGAGGTTGGGAATGGGAGGAAGGACAAGGAGAGGGAATGGATAAGGAAGGGGATAGAGATGAAGTAGGGGTTGAGGAATCTAAAACAGAGAAAGAATTAGAGACAAGAACAGGAGCAGTCTGTAGGGAGAGGGCTGAACTAGAGGGAGGGTTAGGTAAAGAGGAGAGAGAGGTGGATATAGGAGCACTGGGAGAAAGGGGAGACAACAGTCACAGGGGTGGATACAGAAAGAGAGGTAAAAAGCGAGAAGTGGGAGGAAAGGAAAAGGGGACAACAGATACAAAGACAGGTGCAGAAGGGGAAGAAGAAATAGAACTCGTACTAGAAGCAGATAGAACAACAGGAACAGAAGGGGAAATAGATACAGACGGAACTGGGGAAGAAGGCTGTGAAACAGAGGAACGGAGGTGCCCGGCATAAGAGGCAGTACTCTGACAACCCCGGAGACAAACACTAGCACGAGCCTCACAAAGAGACAGTCCTTCAAAGTAACGAACTCAAACAAGTGATTCAGACTTGAAGGTAGGACAGTTGAGATGAAAGGCAGCATGTGCTTCACAATTCAGGCAGCAATGGAGAACAGCAGGGCAGTCAGGCTGAGAGTGACCAGGTTGAGCAGAGAGGACAGCGTTGGGAGGAATGGCAATACTTTGCAGGATAGCCAAATCGCCAACAGGAGGTACATTGATGAGGGGAAGGGATAAACTTCACTGAAAGTCATGTACCTCCAATTATAATGGTGTCGGGGAGGGTGCGAGAGTCAAAGGTAATCATAGAAATGTTGACAGAATGTCGACGGTTACCTCGTGGAGGGATAGTATAGCATGTCACAGTCTGGACAGCACAACCTTGTATGTCAGAAATTATGGCGGAACACTCTGAGTGATACCTGTTTCCAAGTTTAAGAGAAGTTGGTAAAACAACCGTGACAGTACGTGAGTTATGGAGCCTATCACGTTGAATGGGGATAGGGACTCTTGATACGTCAACAAGTTTAGACATGGCTGCAACTTGTTGCTGAGAGTGAACAATAACTAGGCGTGAGCCATCAAAACGGGAATGGAAGTGAACATTGGGACCAACCTGACAAATGAGCTGTGATTGAAAGAGGAGGTCATTAGAAGAGAAAGGAGAGCCAGCAGGGATATTGAAGAACTTATTCCAAGTTCCAGGGTCAAAAAGCAAGGAAGAAGGAATGGGAGCAGTAAAGAGGACAGAAGGACAAGAACGGGGGGATGAGAGAAGAGGGGAGGTAGAAGCAACAACAGAGACAGACGAAGAAGTAACTGAGTAAAGGTGAGAAGTACAGGATGGGAGTGGAGACTGGGTTGCAAATGAAGTAGAGGAGGCTAGGGATAGGTTGGTAGAGGAGGGTGAAGACCCTGTGATGCCTTGTGGACCTGGAAAGGTTTAAGGGTGACGATGAGGGAGGGCAGAGAAGAGGGAGCTGGAGATACGTGGACGTCAGGGAGAGAGGCAGGTCGGGGTAAAGCAGACGGAGATGTAATCATATGTGGAGGGGAGGGAGAAGACGAAATAGATGGAGAACAGGAAGGGGAGGAAAGGGGCGGAAAAAAGGGGGAGGGGGGAATCCGTCTGACCGGGAGAAGGTTCAGGAAGAGAAGCGGGGGTCATCGACTGAGTCAAAAAATCGGCAGAACCAGGGAAGGGAGAACCTATGGCTATATCCATACTTTTACTTAAGAAGGGAAAAGTCTCATCGTGACGGATGAAAAAGAAAAAGGATTATTTGGGAGGAACGCAGAGTCTAGAGGCCCGTCCAAAGACCCAAGTAGAGATCAAGCTCCAAGTACGCGCTCCCTACCCTACTGTAGAAGGGATAGCAACACTGTGCTGGAGAACTAAGTCTCCCAGCACAACGATGGGCCACCGGCTATTAGCCGAGAGTCTAACCACTAAGCAACAGCACCCCCGGATCCGAAAGCTGCTGCTTAGCAGCAGTTCCGCCCCTGCAGGGGTCTACCTCTGCAGAGGTCAACACACTGGTATGGTGCCGGACCACGATGATCCCTACAATCCCTACAATTGGCGAGACCAGTGGCCCAAGGGCACACCTTATTCTTTCTGTTGCAACTTACTCGAGGTCACATTTGAGAATTTTGATGAATGTGGAAATTTCCACTCCATTTAATGCCACAGACAGAATAGAGAAGATAGGAGAAAAGGAAAGAAAAAGCAATAGTTGAAGAAAAGAGACTTGCAAAATTTGCTGAGGCAGCGACTGGGACCCAAGGACAGTGGAGAGGGTAGAGCAAAGTGGAAACGTCAGTGCAACATCCACCAAGCAACCAGACTCCAACACACTTTGG
Organism: Coenobita brevimanus; assembly: GCF_032717465.1. Classification (NCBI taxonomy): domain Eukaryota; kingdom Metazoa; phylum Arthropoda; class Malacostraca; order Decapoda; family Coenobitidae; genus Coenobita; species Coenobita brevimanus. Next base: position 36,213,199 of record NC_137016.1, on the reverse strand, counting down.
AGTTCATTAAGGTATCCTGCTATAGCTCCCCTACACATCAAGTCCCAATCGACGTCTCCAAAGCCCCCCCCACCCCACAACAACAACATGCAAGGAAACGGGGGGTAACTATGAGAAGTATTACTAATTCTTTTATTGTCCTGAAATGATAAAATGCGACATACTAATTAGCACAAGTACAGACAACTATAATAGTCCTGTCCCCTCTGTTGCCCCTCTCATCGCTACAGTCGTCGATGCTTGAACAAACCGCCGTGGACAAAGGTGCCATCATCTACATAGGAAATGATAATATGAACCTCAGTCCATTCTGTAACCTTCAAGAGTCAGTTAATCCAGCAGTGAAAAAGAGGGAGGAAAAAATAGCGGACTTTTGTGGTTTATTATACATGAAGTCTGACCATAATCGACATAAAACACAGGGTGATCAGTATGGTAGAATATCACTGCTATATTTCTGTGGAAAGAGACCTACGCCCACGGACCTCCAAAATGTGAAAATTATAGCTTATCACCTGAACCCATCCGAACCTACTAGGGGAGAGTGGGGCACCTTGAACATAGGAGCACAATGAACCACTGGACTTTCCTGGCTCAGTTTTTCTCCCTGCCACTACATGTCTCCAGTGTAAAAGCCTCCCCTCGACACCTACTTAGTAACCAGTAACAGAGTGGCGGTTCTTTGGGGAGCACGTTCTGCCTCGCCATTCTCCGAATTTCGACCCCCAAAGTAAATTTTTGGAGGTGAGTACCAATCCTTCTTATAGTCTTCATGTAGCAGATAATTTTAATCAAATTACTGAAATGGATACTGTGATAAAAGAAGCTTATTATGGAATGTTCGTTAGAATTGACTTGGCATGTATCAAGGCTTGAGGCTAAATTTTTTCAAAAAAGGCTTGAGGCTAAATTTTTTCAAATGGCAGCAAATGGGGCACTTTGAACCATTAAAGACGGGGCACTTTGAACATGGTTCAATGTACCCTCACACTTCACGTAAGTTACAGCCGTTGGATGTATCAGCATATGGCCGCTGAAAACCCATTATAAAAAGGCTGTTAATGACTGGAACCTAAGTAACCCGGGAAAAAGAATAACTATCTACGATCTACCTGAATGTTTTACCAAGGCATTTTATTGTGCTCTTTCATCAGAAAACATATCCGCAGGTTTCAAGAAAACTGGTCTCTGCCCCATAAATACTGAAATCTTCTCTAATGATGATTTTCTGGCAGCATCAGTTTTTACAAACAACGCTGGCGGTCAAAGCACTTCTAAGGACAATGGAGTAGAAATGGTGGCTGCCCCAGGAGACCTTAATGCCTCTACATCCTCAGCAGTTTCTGTAATGAACACTGATCAGGCATCTTGCCCAGCTGACAGACTAGATCTTCAGACGAGCTTTGAAGAACTGGCTGAGTTACGGCCATTACCAAAGCGGAAATCCAGCATTCAGTTTGCTAAACCATGTTTCAAGAGAAAGGCTGTTGGCTGCAAGCTTATCACGAGCACCCCTGAGAAAGAAAATGCTGTGAAGAAGCAGGAAGAGAAGTTATCAAAAGCAAAGAAAAAGTTAGCTGTTGGTGAAGTAAGTTCAGATGATGAAGTTGATGAAAGAATTTCCCGTCATGGGGAATCAAGTGATTATGAAGAGGATTTTGGTGGTGATTCCACAGAAGACCAAGCAGGAAAAGAACCAGTAGGAGGTGACTTTGTTCTTATCAAACTCAAACCTATAAATTCAAAGAACTGGCTATTTTATGTTGGTCAAATAAGTGAAATTTTAACAGAAGATGGAGAAACATCTTATGATGTTGAGTTTTATCGCCAGTCAAGGAAATGCCCTGGGAAATTTATCAAACCAGATTGTGAAGATAAGGCTAAAGTAATGAAAAATGATATTGTGATGTGCCTTCCCAAACCCATCGCTACTGGTGGTACGAAAAGGGTGCAGTGCATGATGCAATTTAGTGTAGACTTGGACCAGTACAAATGTCAATAGTTTCATCATTCATTCACTCATTTTTTGTAATCTGAATGCTATTGGAAAAAAAAAATCAATAGGATATTATTTTAAGTAAAAAAATATGGCCTTTTTTAAGTTGTGATAGTTGTTTTAACTATAAACATACAAGTTAGAGATAATGGACACATTGACATTTAACTTCTAGTTATGATTCCATACCAAAGATGATGGATCTCTTTAATTGTCCTGTAAGCTTAGTCTTCTAGTGTTAGGAATGTTATATAACTGAGGAGAACAGTATTTGTTGTTATTTTTGATCAAGAAAAGTTTAGTGTCTACTTAAAACATTTGTAATTGAAAAAAATAATAAAGAATTCTATAACTTCAGTGCATTGTGCCTGTTTTTCCCTCTGTTAATGATGTTCTTGGACATGGATCAACCTACCCCTTAGCAATGTTCAATGTACCCCACCGATGGGGCAGATTGAACCAATCTGATAATTTTTGGTTGCCAAATTCAACTCTAAAAAACTGTGATACATCACGCTGGTTGAGAGAGGCATAAGAATAATAGCTGAAATTACATATGGCACATGGTAGACTGAAGTTTTGCCGAAAGATTTTTGTCCACAAGCGAAATTCTAAAAACGTGTTCAACGTGCCCCATTCTCCCCTACTGAAAGTAAGTAAATATGGGCCTTGACTGAGGTGACACAGGACACTTCATTGTACCTCTTCCTCAGCTATTTATATTGAATATTATATTTTTTGTATTGTAATGTACAGGTGTACAAATAAGTATCGTTACTCTGGGGTCCGATAGATACGTAACGACCACTACGATGGCTGCTGTTTCCGAAGGGTTGATACATTCATATCGATGCATTTATTACCTCAAACACAGGAAATGTCTCTTGTACCCCATGCATTACCAACATTGTTGGATATGCAGGGGTACCAACAGTTTCCTAGCCCCATGCCTGTTTTTCTTAAACTATCGTCGTTTTTCATATTGTTTAGCACAAGGTCGTAACGATACTTATTTGTACAGTTGTACGTTACAGTGGCAAACTATGCCGGTACTAAAGATAGAAAAATACCAAAAAAGAAACTATTAAGGTGAAATACGTGATACAAATAGCCAAGAAAACGGTGTTTTGGTCTCCTATGCCATCCAGGAGGATACGGACCTTAACCCTAGTGAAACTTCTGGAAGATGGAGAACAGCAGGCATTCTGTACTGTGAGGAAACAGGTAACAAATTAAATTTTACCACATATTCAAGTGAATACAAGATGGTCTTCACAAAGAACGTCTCTATTATTTACCCCTCCTTGCAAAAGATGGTAAAATAAACGGATTCGAGTTGCCATGCTATACTGTACTAAAAGTGTGTGTTTGTATGGTTTGACCTTAAACTCTATGAAATCCTTCAAAACGCTTAAATCCAAAAATATCACAACGGTGTCTGGTGGCATTTGCCCATGGAAGTCGTACCAGGTTTAATGAACTGGTGAAGACGGGACGAAATGACACCAAACTCTAAGGTAAAAAAAAAAAAAGGAAAAAAAAAGAAAAAGAGAAGAAAGAAAAGAAACTGAACAAATATTGTTCAGTCTCCACCTTAGTTTGAAGACAACTACAACATCGAGATACAGTTCACTAACTACAGGTCACTGTTATGTTTGCTAAGTTGTGATTTAAACAGGATTAGGACATGGTATCAGTAGGGCTATGTTATGGTTTCAGCATGTCTAGGGTACGGTTTCAGTAGGTTTAGGATATGATTTAAGGAGGACCAGGATATGGTTTCAGCAGGTTAGGTCACTGTTTCAACATGGTTACCAGCGTGAACAAGAATGTTAAAAAATCACGTCTTGAGGAATATGGCTTTTAGTGTGTCGATACTGGGTAGCATCCTTGTAAACTCACAAGCTTTCTAGTACCTTTTCCTTACCAGTTCATTGCTTTACATAACATGTAAATATGATCTTGTATGTTATGTATGCAATTACGCGCCATTAGTAAATAAAAAGTGAGAATGCTGAGTTGTTATATTCAAACTGCCAAGAAATATGTGTTAGAAATCCTCCCAGGCTCATGAGAATACGACCCATAATGCCATAGATTAGTGTTGTACCGTAGAATGCGTCCTGTTACCTCTGTTTCTCCTGCATTGTGATACCGGCCAAAAGTCTGTCACTGTTGAGGTAGAGGACGGCACCCACGCCCTCTGGTAGTCCATCTCTCCTTTCAACGGCAATGTCAACTTTTACTCTGTTGGGATAGAGACGTACATAATCTACCTATCCATTTATTGTCAGACGCCTTAATCCCGTGAGAGATGGCCACAAATAAATCGTCTGCATGTCGCCCTGTCCCCCGCCATTTCACTGCCCCTCACCCAGCCCACACACTCCCTCTCTCATGTACACCCGGCAACAGTTCCGCCTGGGCCCCCCAGTAGCGAAATACAGTAGATGTAGCAGCAGTGTGTGTGTTTGTTCGTCTGTACATGCTCGAAAAATCTTCGGATCGTCAACTCTCTCACTCCATTGTGAACGTGATTCGGCCTTTGAGTTCACTCCATAGATGGCGGTGTGTGGTTATGGGGGAGAGACGGGAGGTCAGGACGGTAGGTAGGTCGGAGTTGGGGGGGACGAACAGCTAGGTTGTTTGTATTGGACATGATAACAGTTTTCCCAGTCATTATTGTGGATCGTTTCAGGTTACTGACACTTTGTATTCCTAACAACAATAAAAAAAATGAAATATTGTTGCATTGCTACCCGTTACAATATACTCCACGATAATTGGATATCCTCCATAACTTATTCCCCCCCCCTCTCTCTCTCTCTCTCTCTCTCTCTCTCTCTCTCTCTCAGGTCATTAAGTAATCAGTATATAGCATTATCAGCACAGATTAAAGAGGATTTGTCTTTTAATTAAAACTGCTGACAAAGGTCGATTCACGTTCACAATGGAGTGAGAGAGTTGACGATCCGAACATTTTTCGAGCATGTACAAACGAACAAACACACACACTTCTGCCACATCTACTATATCTCGCTACTGGGGGGCCCAGGCGGAACTGTTGCCGGGTGTACCTCTCCGCTCCATTCCTCCATCTCATCCTCGGCCTCCCCCTTCCTCTCCCCCCTCCAGCTCACTCACACACACTCTCCTCGTTAGTCTCTCGCTCTCCGTCCTCTTTACATGTCCAAACCACCTCACTGTATTTTTCCTAAAGTTTCCTATCACATCCAAATCCACACCACAGCGCTCCATTTCCTCATTTGCCAGTCTCTCTCCCAATGTAAGTCCACATGCTCCTCTTAGTTAATTAACTTCCACTGCTCTCACTCTTGACTTGTGTCCTTCCAACACAGTCCAAGCTTCATTTTCATACACTGGAGTTGGTACCACAATACTGTCATGCAGCGACTTTCTTACTTCCATGCTCACTTCCCTAATTCTTGTCACCGCAGCTTTTCTTCCTTGTTGTGCCTTTTCATGCTTTTCATCCTCCAAACGTCCATCCATACTCATCACACTACCCAAGTACTTAAATCCACTTATATTTTCCATTTCCTTATCATGCAACCTTACTGTACATTCAGTGACTTCATTTTTCTCGAAGACCATATTTTTACTCTTCCCTACATTCACCCTTAGATTCCAGTTCTCACAGAGTCTCCCAGACTCATTCACTAAGCCCTGCAGTTCCCCGTCTTCACTTAACAGTGCAGTATCATCTGCAAATAACAGTACAGAAAGTTTCCAAACATTGCCCTCTCTCTTTAGGGCCGTTCCAACATCCTCAGCCCTACCTTGTTTCTCTTTTTTAACCCCATCCATATACAGATTGAACAACCATGGAGACATGAGACATCCCTGTTTCAGTCCAACATCCATATAGAAATAATCATTCAGTTCACCATCCACACACACTGCAGCCTTAGCACCCTCATAATTATATACTCTACACGGCATTCAAGAGCTTTCCATTTACTCCATATATTCTTACTTTTTTTCCCATTCTTTGTCTGTCCACCCTGTCATATGCTTTCTCCAAATCCATGAAGGCCGCATACAACTTCTTTCCCTTCTCTAGAAATTTTTCCACTGAAGACCTAAGTATGAAAATCTGACCTACACAACCTCTTCTCTTCCTAAAACCTCCTCCTTGTTCTCCAACTAATGCTGCTGATATTTCTCTAACTCTGTCATTAATTATCCTACCATATACTTTTCCTATTACACTACGAAGTCAAATGCCCCAATGATTACCACACGTTTCCTTTTCCCATTTTCCTTTGCACAAGGGAGTAATTATATCTGACTTTCAATCCTTCGGGACTCTATCTTCCTCCCAGGCCAATCTGCACATCTTCCATAACCTTTCTACTACTATCTCTCTCCCATTCTGCAGCATTTCACCCCACACTTCATCAGTTCCTATGGCTTTCCCTATTTTAACTTTTTTCATTGCTTCCACTACTTCCATCCTACTGATCTCTTCTTCCCTTCTCACCTCCCTTTTTCTCCCAGCCATTCTCCAGAAACTTATACTCGCATTTCTTTGATTTTCTATGTTTAAGAGTTCCTTAAAGTGTTCCCTCCATTTGCACACTTTTTCTCCCTTCTCCACTAGTAAGCTGCCATTTTTATCTTTCACTGCCCTACTAACTTCTTTATCCTGTCTAACTCTGACATTCCCTCCACTTTACACTCAGATTCCTTCCAAATTTCTCATCCACTCTCTTCTCTCTCTCTCTCTTACTAATCTTCTCATCTTTTTCTTCCTCCCTACATATAACTGTCTTCCATCTCTCAACTTCCTCCATGCCTCTGCTTCCCATCCACTCATTATATGATTTCTTCTTTTGCGCCATAGCTTGTCATCTCTTCATTCCACCATGCTCTTCCATGCACTCCCTTACGTCTTCTCTTCACCCCACACACCACCTCACATGCTGGACAGATTTCTTCTGTGAATATCTTGCACACACCTTCCCTCTACCCCACCTGCTCCAAATCATATTTACCCAATCGCTCTTCCACATGACTCTTATGATCTGCCTTTTTTCCATCCACTTGCAACCTTTCTACCCTCTTTGTATGGACTACTCCTCCAGTCCTTCTCCCCTTCTGTTCACCGATTGCATTTGTACCCTGATTTTCACCACCACCAAGCAGTGGTCAGAAACCAGCCTCTGTATGCTCTTACATCCAGTACATACCTTTTCATTCTCACCCACACACACACACACACACTCAAACACACACACACACACACACACACACACACACACACACACACACACATATTGTCATTGCCTTCCGTTCATTCAGTTCATCACCCACCCTATTCATCCCTTACTACGTATACCTGTGGATCATCTTGTGCCTGAAGAAGGTATTGGCTATCACCAACCCCCTCCCCGCACAAATGTCCACTAGAGCACTGCCGTTCTCATCTTCTGCAGGCACATCCTACTCACAAATAATACATAATAAGCACTATTTTTCTATCCACGCTATCCAGTAACCAATCTTTCCTCCCTCCAGTAATGACAACTTTTACTCCATCAGAGTACTAAAAAAAATCATAGCTATATAAATAAAACTACTAATCTACTCTGGCCTTCAGATAATCCATCCCTCCTGTCTATAGCAACGTCTTTTACTCATTCAGGGTAGAGAGATACATTATGTACTTGCCCATCCACGTCCTCTGGCAACCCATCTCTCCCTCCTACAGCATTGTCAACATCTATGCTCTCAGAGTTGAGAGATACATAATAAATTTTACCTACCTACCCATGCTTTCTGGTCAATGTTTTTGTTGTCTGGGTATAGAGATGCATAATAATAACGGCTACCTGTCTATCTGTCTATTGCCAGACGTTCATCCAGGGTGGACTTGCTAAAAAGGATTCCAAGCTCCTTTATCACCACTCACCTCAACTCCCTCCAAGCACCCCTCCCTCAAGGTAATCTCCTCTCTACAGCAACTAGCTTCTTAACTGTCAGGATGAAAGACATATACAATAAACGCTACTTAGCTGTTTTTATGTTTGTGTCTAAGTGTTTGCCTGTGTGTCTCTCCATTGTCAAACTCCTATTTCAACATTCATTCGGGACGTGCGCGGCAAAAATGTGCCCAGGCTCCTCGATCACCATTCATCTGCATTCCCTCCTCCCATTCCAAGCTGCTCCATCATATAACAACATCCTATCCACAGCAACACAAACATTTAAGTTGTCGGAACGAAACTGGCATATAATGAAAAATACAGTTCCTGTATGTCTACTGCTTGACACAGTGATGCTTCCAAGATTCTTTTATTACCAAACACCTCTTCTCTCTTTTGGAAACTCAAGCCGTATCCCCTCATGTTCTCTTCCCATTCATATTTCCATCTCATTCTTGGTCTTTCACAATAAATACGATGTTCCTCATTAGGTCTGTAGGCTATGCAGTAGTTATCACATATTATAAAGTATAATCTTAATAAAATCTGTAGTCTATGCAGTATCATCTATGATAAAGTATCAAACATCTTGTGATGTACAGTACAGCTGCAAATAATAACATGACGCCACATCTTAGCCTAACAGTTATGAAACTCTTACATAATAATCTGAAAAAAAAAAAGTCGGGCTGTGAGGATCATATCACGCTTACCGTGTTATATTTATCATAATTAAGTGAATCAACATTTTTGCCAACATCTGTACAAAGGCAGTTTATTTCTGAATAGGCCAGCCACTTCAACCATACCTCTTGCCATGTGAGTACACGTTAGGTGACTCCAAGGTAAAGTTTCCGTCATTTGTGCGTTGAGACTGGAGCTTCACGAGTAGGTCACCCACACGGCCACTGACTCCACTGGTCCGATGCTTGGCCAGTGACAGGCTGATGTAGTCACGTACCAACTTATGCATCTCCCAAATCTCCTAAAGAAAGCATAGTATGACATCATTGTGAAAGTTCTGTCATGGCATCTTGTTTTGTGATTTTCAGTTATAAATTCTAAATACTTCAATATCGTACTATGCATTGCAATCACTAGCAGAGAACGCAGCGTTGCCCGGAAAACAAATATAACCATGTATACCAGCAATGGTTGGAACCCTGGAGGCCCCCCCCCCCTGTGGGAGACAACTCCAGGTGTCTCATCTTACCCACGGGACCTATGTTCCTCCTTGGACCCATTTTCTCTGGGACATATTCCACATGGACCTATTCCTACCATGGATCTATTATCCTATTCTGCACACATCCTTCCCACCGAGAATGCCCACCCAACCACACTAACTCACCCATTCTGGCCACCAACTCACCCACGCACAGTAACTCACCCACCAAGCCCACCCATTCATTCACCCACCCATTCCCCTTGGATCTACAGTATTTTCTCAGTACCTGGCTACCCACTCTGCACACCGACCCACCATTCTCAACCACCCTCTCCACCCACCCTACTCATCCCCCCATCCTGCCCATCCACTCATCCACCCAAGTTGATCAAACATACCCACACAAACATCCCAAACCTACCCCCACCCATCCGACCACCCAAGCAGCCCATTGTATTAGTACTGATATGGTTGCAGGAGAAAGTTAAAGCTCTACAGCAATTGGCCCCCAAGCTCCACCATGTTGACATGATTAGAGACTCGATTAATTCTAATGTTGACCTTTCAGAAACTTTAAACCACACAAATAATTCCCGGTAAAAACATATCCTTGTTCCCCTTTAGACCCCGCTGCATAGTTCCTTCTTAATTTCTATGGCGTACAAATGCACAGACAGACAGACACTCTGACAAATATAGATAAAATAAACATTACTCACAGCTGCTTGAGATGTATCGGTCTTTGCAATGATTTCATGTATGATATTCAGGATGAAAGTAACATTCACGAGACCTCCGCTCGAGTCCATAATTCTTCTTAGTGGTTTTATTACAGTCCAATATTCACCTGGGAAGAAAGTATCTTCTCTGCTTTTCAGGATGTGCTGCATTTCTTTCATAATCTCATTCGCGTTATGTAGTGAGATGGGGTATCCTCTTTTCTGGAGGTTTAACTCTTCCTTCTGTAACATGCAATAATTACAGTTATAGAAATTACAATGGGTATGTTTCTCTTACGACACACATCATTTTTCTTCAGAGTTTATTTGTGTAACATAAAAATGTTCAGCTTATATAGACTGCTTGTGCCTTACACATTCGACCATAAACTTGATACTTACAAAATTACAAGTTCTGACTTTTATATATATATATATATATATATATATATATATATATATATATATATATATATATATATATATATAATTCGGTCAAAGATTCATCTTTCATCATACACTAGTAAAGAAGTACTCCACTGGCGCACAGTAATAATTTTTATCAAATTTATTTTTTGTACTAGATGTGCCAGTGGAGATTCTAGGATTGTGTGTGTGGGGGGGGGGGAGCAAAGGCCCCCCAGATTCCCACAGGGTTTATGGTTGAGAGAGCTTCCATAAACCAACATGTTTATTTATTTTTTCTCATCCTTCTGCCTACGGGTGACTTTACACTCCCTCTTTTGTCTTTCTTTCATCCTTTCCAGTTCCTTCTGCCTGTGGGTGACTCTACACTGAGTGACAAGCTAAATGGTTTGCTGTACACCAGGAAACTATTTACTACGCTGTGTGGTAACCATATAACCAAATTATGGCGCCTGGTGGTTTAGTGGTAAATTGCGGCACTCCAATCGGACTGAGCCGGTGAAGGTTTATATCCAAGGGGTGGTTGGGGTTCTTGCTCACGTAATGCCACTCAGGGATGGGTGAGGCTGGTCACTCTCATCGTAAATGTCAGGATCAACTTGCCTAGCCCCGGGCTCCTACGCTCCTCATGAGACAACGTAGGATTGGATGATGGATGGATGAATGGATATTTTCTTATGCAAGGAAGAAGGAATCAAAGTCCAGGAGCCCGAAAATTGTTCCCTCCAAGAAAAAACAAAAACAAATTAACAGACAGCCAAATTCAAAATCAGTTCATTTCGAGATGCCTGGACACACCACATTTGAAAGACTGGAGATCATAGGCAACAAGAAATACAGACAGGGGGAGACAGCTCCAGAGTTGGCCTGTTGCATACATGAAGGACTGGGAGCAACGGTTAACACTTGTATTAGAAAGTTGGATAGAAAAGCGATGAGAGTTTGTTGCTAGACGGATGCTACACACCCGCCATAGTGGTGGAGGGATGCAAGCAGACACATCAGAGGAGTAGTGACCACTGAAGTAACGATAGAAACGAGAAAAAGATGCAACAGTGTGACAGTTAGACAGAGGTTGAAGGAAGCCAGGAAGAGGAGGAGAGTTAATGAGACGAAAGCCTTTGACTCCACCTTGCTGAGAAGAGCTTTATGTGGGGAGCCTCCCCGCACATAAGAACTGTACTCTACACAGGGGCGAATAAAATCCGTGTTTAAAGTCAACAACTGGGCATGGGTAAAGAAGGCATGGAGTCGACTTAGCACAGTAATCTCTTGAAAGCAGATTTTACTAGGGAGGTAATATGATCTTTCCAAGATAAATCCTGAGAGAATGAAACCCCAAGTACGTTTAAGGTTGATGCAGGTTTGAGTTAGATATTGTTAAAAATTAGAGGATACTCCTGAGGAAGATTCTGTCGAGTTGAAAGATGTACGAACTGAGTTTTTGATGCATTAAAAACAACAAGATTACTTTTACCCCAATCATAGATGTGAGCCAGGTCATACATTAGTTGTACATTAGCCTCATCCCTTGACTGTTGAAGTAACTGCTGAGATGGATGCTGCGAGAAGCGAATGGAAAGGTGAAGGGTGGAATCATCAGCGTATGAGTGGATAGGGTAAGATGTACGGCTTAGAAGGTAATTGATGAATAAAAGGGAGAGAGTTGGTGGTAGGACGGAGCCCTGAGGAACACCACTATTGATAGCTCTAGGAGAAGAATGGTGGCCGTCTACAACAGCAGCTAGAGAATGACCAGAATGGAAGCTAAAGATGAGAAGGTACAGACAGAATGATAGAAACCGTAATAGGGCAGATTGGAAAGTAGTGATTTATGCCAAACTCAATCGAAAGCCTTTGAAATGTCAAGTGGAATGGCAAAGCTTTCATCAGAGTCCCGAAAGGAGGATGACCAGAAGTCTGGAAGGTAGGTGAGAAGACCGCCAGTGGAGCGTCTCAGGCAGAACCCATACAGACGATCAGAAAAAAAAGATTGTGGTAGGAAAGATGCTTTAATTTTTTTTTATGAATAGACTCAACAACTTTTGAAACACAGGATGTTAGAGCTATTGGGCGATAGTTAGAGGGTTGAGAATGATCACCCTTCTTTGGGACAGGCTGAATGAGAGCAAACTTCCAGCAAGAATGAAAAGGTACATGTTGATAGACAAGGGCGAAAGAGTTTCCCTAGGCAGGGTGTACGCATGGAAGCACAGTTCTTGAGGACAACTGGAAGGACCCATCAGGCCTATGTTCCTTGTAAGTATCGAAGCCAGTGATGGCAGAAAATACATCAGCTGAAGATCTTTTAATGTCAGCCATGATGAAGTCAGGGGGGGGAAGTGATGGAGGAATAGCAATGGAATTGTCTAAGGTGGAATTGGAGGAGAAAGTTTGTGTGAAGAGTTCTGCTTTATCAGTACAAGAAATAGCTACAAAGCCATAACAGTGGAAACGAGGAGGGAAGGATGATGAGGTAAAATTGCTAGAAAGGTTTTGGCAAGGAGCCAGAAGGAGCAGGAAGAATTCGAGTTGGAGAGTTCAAAGCATTTAGTGCCAACGAAATTATTTTTAGTGGAGCGAAGAACAAACTTAGCACGATTCCGAGCAGAAACAAAAGAGATGAAATTCAGGGGTGGGTTGGCTGAGATACCTTTTGTAGGCCTTCTCCTTGTTGTGGGCAGCATTAGAAGAAGCGTGATTAAACTTTTTTTTTTTTGTCACGGGATATGAGAAACAAATGTATGCTTCCATGTCCGAAAGAATAACACTGCTAAGACGTCGGGTTGTCCATTGATTCAACGTTAATGCTAGCAATCTGATTTTCAGTATTAGCCCTTTGGTCTTCAGTGCCAACAGGCTGTCCCTGCGTGGGAGTTCTCAGAATATTTTTATTTGTCTCAAGACCCTGGGTGCTCGCCTCTTGACATTATAATTGGGTGATTTTTCGTTTAAATCATATACAGTATTTATTATAAATCCCTTTTCCTGGGATTCTATTGTCTTACATGCTAAGTATTTTGTATATGAGAATCTAGCAGTATATCCTTATTAAACATTTTGCTGCAGCTGTTGCAGCGCTGCAGCATACATATTTTAGGGAAGGAAAATCAAGAAACACAAACTTATTGGTGGAATTGCTGACGACTGAATAAGACATAACATAAAATTACGACTGAAACACAAGAATGACATGAATAAACCTGTCACTGGATCTGCAACTTATGGACTTATATAGATTGGTAATAGGCTAACAGCGATCGTTCGTTTGAAGATTTCCTCCACCTATAGTGGAGGCCGGGCCATACATTAGCCCGGTAGGCTAACAGCAATACCATTCATGAAAAGGGTATTATGCATGTCTATAATTAACTATGGCTTAAAAAAATGCTCCTTACATCTGTACCGAGATCAATTGCTCAGGGAACTGTTATATCCATTAGACCTTGTTATTGTACCAGGACTACGGGAAGTTTGACATCTTGTCTGAATTGTTCTCTTGTTTGTTTACTGTGGCTCTCTAACTTTAACCTGTTTCTCACCTTGAGATTTCACAGTTTCACTAAACTTCTTAATATCTAAACACCTTGACTGTATTTCCATGACCGCCATGTTGTCCTCGATTATGCTGCCCTGTCTTCACTGAACTACCATGCTTCCCTTCCTTCAGTGTACTTCACAGCCTTCACTGTATTTCTCATGGTTCATTTTATTTCCCTGCCTTCTCTGTAATGCCCCACCACTATACTTCTCATATCTTTACTGTGTTTCCATTACTTCACTAAGCTTTGAGCTTTATTGCCTTCACCCTTCTTCGAAAACAGTTCCTTGACAACCGTTCATAGACTTTCCTAAAGGAAGAGTGCTGGTCAGGTAAAACAAACAGCCATTAAAATCAGCTTCAACCTTCTGATGGAGTGCATGTGAATGACGCCCGGCCTCATATGAATGGCGCAAGCAAACGTGCATGAACCAAATGTGTACTGAAAATTTGGCATTCTCTCTCTCTCTCTCTCTCTCTCTCTCTCTCTCTCTCTCTCTCTCTCTCTCTCTCTCTCGTGACGGATTTTAATAAGAAATTTCTCTCCAAATTTTTCAAGGGAACAACCTGCTCCCCTCTCCTGGAGAGATGCGGTATACAAATCGCCAGTTTATGTGTAACATAAAATAATAAAGGATTTAAAATTTCAGTGATCCAAATTGAAAAACAAGGATAGGGTATTAAGACTACTCACGTACTGTTACAGGGATAAGAGAGCACATTTTTTTTTTACCCCTTTGTCCCTCTTCATCCATCATCATCATCATCAGCAGCAGCAGCAGCAGCAACGGCCTGAGTCGTTCCACAGCAAGACAAAAGCGTCTCCCATCTTTTTCCACTCTGACCGATTGGCTGTTAGCCTGTTTCATCCAGTCTCTGGGAATCTTAGAGTATCATCTCTCCATCTTGTCTTCTGGCTGTCTCTTGCTACCACTCGATCTGGGCTGCCACCTATTTACCTTTGTTGTCAATCTGTTATTTGTTCAATGAAGGATGTGACCTGCCCACTGTCACGAATTCGCGCGATTGTGTATTTATACAAATTCGTGACATTGTACTTTGGTGAGAAAACCACGAACTCTAGTGGAATTCCCACTGGGCATCACTCAGTTCAACCGTCCTTGTATGCACTTTGATCGGGATGGTTTTTCAGAACATTTGTCACTGTTTCATAAGTGACCATTCTTATGCACGACATTAGTGCCTTTACAGAATGATTTTATTGCATGTGTATATCGTTCACCCTCTTTCTGTTGACCGTTGAAGTTAGGCCATGCCTACTTCCGGTGAACATGGCCGTCTCTTACCCCCCTTCCCAGCTTGAACTTAGTCAGTTTTGGACTGCCTCGAGAGTAGGATCATTTGTGCCCAGCACAGAGAGCAGCGTCTCCGTTGTACAACGATTTCATGGATCTCCACCTAGACGGTGATAGGCGAAGTGTGCTTAGCAGCGAACAGCAACGCTTGCGTTCAACACGCAGATGCCCAGTCTTTCGTAGCTTTGGCTCCGTCCCTCCACTGACCAGTATTTTTGTTCGTTTTTCTAAGCTTAAGTTGGATTAGCTTTTGAATGAGCGAGTGAGTGTATTTTCTTTGTATTTGAATTCATGAGTCCCTCTGTGACCGTGAATTCCCCTTTTGAATTCATTTTGAGACTCATATGACGTAAATTTATTTTATTGTAATCAATATATTTACAGTTCTTTTCTTTGAGCTTAATGTAATTAGAATCGTGTTTTATTTCTCCACATTAAGCTTACTTTAGTTTGCCGCTTCTAGTTTGCACAAACTCCTTACATTATTCATAACTGGTATTAAGGCCAGTTCTTTTGTATCAAACTTAAATCCGTTGTGTCAGCCAGGAGTTAAGCACCGGGAAGAACCTGTCCATTATTATTAGTATTAGTTATTGATTGTCAGGGGTGAAGTCACTTTCTCATGAGGCTAACAGTACTAACAATCAGCATTCGTCAGTGATTAGTCTCTGCTGTGTACTGTTGAGAAAGTTTATAAAATTCTTGTCCTTATAGAATCGGCGAAGTAAGCAGGCATAAAGTAAAACTTACTACTTGCTTTATACAAGTCAGTTCACTGTCTCTACCTTCAAGTAATATCCAGCATTTTTAATTCTCAAGTTCACATCCCCCCGTGACATCTGACGACCTCATTCCAAGATATTAACTCCTAGCTCTAAAGTTATTAACGAAATAATACTCACTCACACCTAGGCATTTGTTATCATTAAAGTCTATAGGCACTATCTTACTGGTGGTTACTGATTCATCCCTATTAATTTTACATAATAGTTTTTCCAGTCAGATGCATTTTTTTCTTATTTTCTTTATTGTATAACTAGATAAAACTGGTCACCACCAGCTTGTGCTTATATTCTTTACTTTTGATTATTAGTATTTCTCTGCGGAACAGCAGTCAGTACTCAGTCTTTAATCTACTCAGCCTTAATTGAGTTAGCATCATAGCTACTAATATATATGTACAGGAAGCCAAAGATATGGGGCCTACCAATCCCGAGGAAATTAAAGAATATGTGCTCTCACGGTTTAGTTATGAACAGCAGCGTGAGAATGATGCCCGTGAAGAACGTAGAATTCAACGTGAACATGAGCAAGAATAGCGTGATCATTAGGGAGAACAGCGCAAGGAATGCGAGAAAGTGAAGATGAGCGAGAAAGTGAACACGAGCGAGAAAAACGCGAATACGAGCGAAAACAACGTGAGAAAGAAAGAGAACACGAACGCGCCGAGCGCGAGGCACGTGAGAAACATGAACTTGAGATGCTGAAGCTCAAGCGAGACTCCTTGGCTTCAGGCACATTGGTGCAGTCGACCCGAGCTCTAAGAGCTCTCCCAGCACATGTTCTGGCAACCCCACACCTCAAGCTTCCTTCATACAAGAAAGGCAAGCGAATCGAGCCATTCATAGCTCGTTTCGAAGACATGGCGCAGCTGTACCAGCTGGATGAGGCAGCTAAGCGGCTCCAGTTTCTTAGCTTGTTTGAGGCCCTGCCCTCGATATTCCCCACAGAATTCGTGGAGACAGTCTCACGTATGAGATGATGAAGGCTGCACTCATCAAAGCATACAGTCTCAGTTGACGACGCCAGGAGTCAGTTTATGAGGGCGTGTCTGCAAGATAAAGACACTGCTGTTCAGTTCCTCGATCGGCTTACTGCTTACTTAGATGAGTGGATGGAGAAAGATGAAACCCCTTGCACGCGAGAGTGGATAATTGACCTTATGCTGCGCACGCAGCTAGAAAAGTCGTGGCCTGCTGAGCTTATGGCTCAGCTTAAGATTTGCCAGGTAAGGGATGCCAGCCAAATGGTGGAAAAGGCTGATGCATTCTTCACTGTGTACGGGTACCAAACTCGTAAGCAGGAGACCTGGAATAGGAACGCTGACAAGTCTGGGAAACCATCTCAGACTGAACCCCAGCATCAAGGCCATTCTCAGAATATTGGCCGAGGTCCAAACAAACCGCAGAAAAAGGACCAGGGGCACAATACGCAGAAATCCGATTGAGAGGGGAACAACAAGTACCCTAACCAGCAGCAATATCAGCCACGCGATCAACAGTTGGGACAATCCTTTTCAGCACCAGCCCCAGTGTATCAGAGGCAGGAGGCAAACACAGCCTTCATTCCTCAACAGCTGTACGGTGGTGTCATCCCTAAGAGCACAGGTACATCCCCACAGTTCACTAGTCCCCCAGCAACAGTGAACCCTCCTCCACAGGTGGTCGACGCTCCATCTCCCCAAATGGTGGGTATGACCCCACAGGCACCTAGTTCTCGGGGCACCATGTTTGCCGCATCGTTCATTCAGCAGCCTTATCAGTGGCTGGCTGCTTCCTCCACAGGCCCTCCCACAGGTAACAGTGCCTTCCTTGATCAACCAGGGTTTGTGCGAGGCGTTCCTGTAAAGGCCCTGAGAGACAATGGTTCCTCAGGTTGCTCTGTCAGGCGGAGTCTAGTTTGGCCTAAGGAATACACAGGTTGACAGATCCAAGCTCAGCTTATTGATGGATCAGTGAGATTGTTCCCTGAGGCACGTATCCAGGTGGCATCTCCATTTTATGCTGGTACGACAGTTGCAGTTGTCATGCCAGAACCATTGTTTGATCTAATAATAGGCAACATAGCAGGTGCCAAGTATAGTTGCACCGTAGATGATGCTACTCAGGCTTCAGCCGCAGTAACACGAGTCATAGCCAAGGCTCCAAACTGTGTCACCCCGGTGACCATTTCATAGCCGCAAGATCTGCTATGTAGTCAAGATGTTGTTCAAGAACAACAATCTGACCCGACACTTGCTGCCGAGCGGAAGAAACAAAAGGGTAAAGTGATTAAGTATTCACGGGGAGGTCAAGCCAGGTTCCCTCATAAACAAGGACGGCTCTACCATGAGTCAAAAAGACTCCAGGGCGAGGTTCGACTGCAGTTTGTTTTTCCCGCTAAGTATTGCCGAACAGTGTTAGAATGGGGTCATTGTTCAGCCTCAGGAGGTCACATGGGCAAAAGGAAAATCCAGGGCCGTATCCATGCTGACTTTTTCTGGCCAGGAATGGGACAAGAAAGATAAGTTTGTGCATTCCAGCAATGTGTGTCAGCGTACCACCAATCAGGGACATGTCCTTCCTGTGCTGTTTGAATCCACGCCCATAATCTGAGTCAGTTGTGAGAGAGGGCAGTGGTATTGTGGGTGCAGACTTGATGTCTTGCCCGTTGGCCCCACAGGACACATTATGTCCAGGGCCTGTACATATATATGTACCGTAGGTTAAGGGGGAAGTTTGAGACCCCCGTAGGGGCAATCCGAGGCCGTGTCTGAATTACCTTGTGGAGCATCTCGACCTGTGGGTCTCTCTGAGGATTTCTGGAGAATGCACATTATCCATATGAGTGTTCACACAACGTCGGGTGTTAAAATGTGACCTGCCTGAGATTGCGTAGGGATTCTCAGCTTGCCGATATGAATCGTAAGTGCAGAGTTAGGTTTAACCAGTAAACTATATGGGTCCTCAGAGATTTGAGCAATCCAAGGACTACTTTTCCTGGTTAATAATGTATCCATTAAGAAAATAATAGTGTACTTTTTGTAGCATATGTACTGACTACTAGGCAGAGAGAGAGATTGTAATTTATTATAATTGTCGCACTGACACTTTTGATGCTTTACCTTGATTGATTTCGCAGGTACAGCTGGCAAGTGTAATAGTTTTGTCGTGCAGATCAGCTGATCGTCTCTGCCGCATGCTGTCGCCTCTTCTCTTCTCCCTCATCGTCTCCATTTACTATTAATTTGTATTATATCATTTTACACATAGGTACAGTTACAGTACAAATGTCACACCTACACCGTGTTTTACATACATAATGCTACTTAACAATTAGTTGTTAATGCAAATGTTATGCAGCGTGTTCTGTGTCCCGACATCTCGGGTCCAGTCACGGTGCAACTCTGGGTTCTTAATTCCAGACCGGGTCAGCACTAGCAAGGAAGGGAAACACAAACACCATGAGTGAACTAATACGTTAATATATTAATAAAGAAATAATTACACACACAATATTCTATGACCAGAGTCGAAATTACACAATGCCTTACACTGATATTGGTCTGAAGCACTGTCCACCTATACTCGGTTCCACGGAGTCTGACGCACTGATTTTGCCAGCCGAGGACAGGTGGATCTGGTAACACTGCGCGACGTACTCGGGCGGTGATTGGTGGATTTCCGTTGTGTTTGAAGGTGCTTCAAAGTGACTTTGTATTTCAACCAAGGCCCTCTGTAATTTGTAAGATACCGGATTATACAGATACAAATTAAAGCAATGATATCTTTAATGATAAATATGTGCTTTCAAATTACTAGAGATAAATCTGAACGACAATGATAACAAAAAGTAAGTAAAGTCGCGACTGGACGCATGCGGACAAGTCAGCGACTGTGGCGGGAATTCAGACGTTCACAGCAAGGTGGTCCCGAGGTCCTGTGAAGGCTGGAATGTTTTTCCTACCACTACTACACAGTGTCACAGTCTACAGTCTTCACCATGCCCTTCATTACCTCATCTGCTAATATACAACCTGACCCTAGATATGCTTAGCTTATCTTTTGATAATTATGATTTGTGTAAGCACACAAACACACACACACACACACACACACACACACACACCTCACTGGGGCCAATACATGCTATTCCATTCTCAGTATATAGTGTACATACATATTTTCATTACCTTCATAGGCAACAGTACCTTTAAAAATCTGCATTTGTTTGTATTCCCAGTCAGATTCAGTAGAATTATTTCTTACATGAATAAGTTTGGTGTTTGATTTTCCCTAACATTTTCGTATCATAAGAGACAGACATACAGACGGACACCCTATCCCTGGTCACAGTGCATCCTCAAGCATGTATCTCTGCCCCCTCGACAAAGAGCCGGGAAAGTAATGGATTACATCATTATAGAATGAACCGAATTTTTTTTAATGGTGGAAGAAAGGAAAGTAAGATAAAAGCAAACTCCATGAGAAAATAATAGTTGAAATATGCTGCTATAATAAAACCGCATGCAGTATAAACGAAATCAAACGTAATTAAATGAATTTAAATCAGTCGCTGACTTGTCCGTATGCATCCAGTCGCGACTTTACTTACTTTTTGTTATCATTGTCGTTCAGATTTATCTCGAGTAATTTAAAAGGCACATATTTATCATTAAAGATATCATTGCTTTAATTTGTATCTGTATAATCCGGTATCTTACAAATTACAGAGGGCCTTGGTTGAAATACAAAGTCACTTTGGAGCACCTTCAAACACAACGGAAATCCACGAATCACCGCCCGAGTACGTCGCGCAGTGTTACCAGATCCACCTGTCCTCGGCTGGCAAAATCAGTGCGTCAGACTCCGTGGAACCGAGTATAGTTCAGCATCTCTGTCTCACATCTGGGTTATTTCCTCACAGTATCACAGGTAATATTGCGCCAATATAGCTAATACATCAACACAGAGAGGTTTACATACAACACTACCCAGTATACCCACAGGGACAGCTCTTAAGCCTAGGTGCTCGCGTGACACAGACAGGTCCTAGCTAAAACATCATCTCTGTGTGACATGTACAGCAGTCCCTAGCTAACTTAGCCTCTATATACACGTCACACCGGCAGAGAATATACCATAGGTCACACTGGGGGAAGCGGGAGGTGAGGGGCTTACTTAGAGTAGAGGGTCTCTCTCTGTGGGGCCGGAGCGGGGGCAGGGAGGGGGAAGGAGGGGTAGGGTCCAATACCGAGATATTGCTGTGTTACGTGAGTGATACGGGCTCATCTGTCCTGTCCGAGGGAGGGGGGTCTCAACCCAGGGCTGAGGTTATACACTAAGCATGTGATCCACAGGAGCTCGACTCATCAGCAAGGGGGTGGGGGGAACACTGAACACGGGGTGTGTGCGTGTGTGTGTATGGGAATAGGAGAAAGGAACACCGGAGGACAGTTCACTGGTAGTTCACTAGAAAAAGGAGGGGGGTTCACAACACTGGGGAGGTATATAATCCGAGCCCTGTCACTCACTGTTCTGTTGGAGAGGAGACCACGGCCCACAGGGGAGAGGGCCTATGCAGGACGCTCCAGGCAGCGGCCAGGCGTGGGTGGCGGGCTGTCCGGGGAGCTGTGCAGAACAGTGGGGCCCGTGGGGTTGCCTGTAGTCCGGGAGTAATGGGGCGGCGTCTGGGGCAGCGTTCTCGTTGCACTGGGCCTGAAGAGGGCCAGATGTCGGGCAGTACACCATCAGCCCTTGGTCATCTTTGGGGTCCGGGGGAGGAGGTCCGACCCGAGTGTTGGCCGGGAGGAGGGTGCCGCTGGGAGGAGGGTGCCATCGAGGTAGGGCGGCCTGTATCCCGGTCTGGGGCGGCCGTCAGGGGTGAACTGTGGCCACCTGCATTGGGAAAGGCCCCTTGGCCTCGGCGAGCACTTGGGGAGGTCTGCCGGCTTCAGGAACTGTGGCCTCGGCTGCAAGGGGAAGCCGACAGGGCAGAACTGCAGCCTCTGGTCCTGGCGGAGCCTGTCAGTGCCTATGGTGACCTGGGCTGCAGGGACCGGATTCCGAGCCTTGGGGCGCCTCGTCTGGTCCAGACTCAGGAGGGGAGCCTGTAGGGGGAGAAACTCCAGCCTCCCAAGGAGAGAGTGGGAAGGAGTGACACTTTGCTCTAACACCAGAGCGGTGAGGCGAGCCAGAGGGGACTCCCTTCGTCAGACAGCCCCATTGGGCACTGGCTGTGCTCCTCTGTGGGACAGGGGGCCGAGGGCACTCCTGTCAGAGGGCTAGGGCCTCCTGCCCTGGGGACGTCGGGAGGAAGAGGTCGGACGTACACTCTCGGCTTACGCCACAGCTCCGACAGAGTGTGCCCTCCCTATGTCGGGTTGGGAGACGTCAGGAGGAAAAGGTTGGATGTACACCCTCGGCTTTCGCCACAGCTCCGATGGAGCGTGCCCTCCTTCAGTCTAGGCAGGGGAATAGCAACCCTAGAGGCTCCCCCTGAGCCCTAAGTTAGTTGTGGAGCCGATCCAGAGGACTCGGCGTCCGAGGGTGTGCCTGGGAACTTGCCACTGCAAGTCCCACCCCGATTCTGGCAAACATTCCCTCACCTGGAGTGTAGTGTACTTTCCCTGTGCACTACCAGGTGGTCTGGCTGCGCGGAATAGGGGCGCAGGTTCGCGAGGGAGATACGCCTTTGTTGCCTGGACGTTGGCCCAGGTTAATTAGCCCCTCCATTGTTCCCTTGTGGGGTGGGTGTCATTCCCTCACTCTCCCCTCCTGGGGTGGTGGTGTCGGGTTCACCTCGCCGCCTGGTATTTCACCACCATCATGGGCGAAAAAGTCATGTCCCCATGACTGGAGTTGGAACGTGTCAAGAGGTGGCAGTGTGGTGTGCGGGTGTGAGGTGGCGGAGGAAGATGGTCCAGTGGGTGGTTAGCTGGTTTGGCTGGAGATGTGGGGAGTACACGACGGTGAGGGCAGAGGGCATCGCTGTTCATCACAGGAGGTGGAGGAGCTGGTTAGTGCCATGATTGCGGCACTTACATCCTTGGGATGGGGTCCAGAGAAAAAGGTTAATCTTCATTTCGGTGCACCTGCAATGATGTGCCAAGAATTCCCATGGGTCCACAGAGATCAGGCTTGTATTTTCCTTGAGAGTGGGGTTCCCTTTGGTGGGGGGACAGCCTGGGTGTACTTGGTGCTGTTGGTGAGAAATTTCTGGTGGGGGGCGTCTGTGGCTTTGACGGTTGTGCCCCATTCGAGATTGTTTTTGCTGCGCCGATGCGTTGTGGGATGGTGTGAACGGTTAGAAGGTGCCTGACAACTTGAATATCATTGTCGAGGTCTCCCACTGGTTCTAAGATTGTGAAATGATCTTTGATGGTTATGGGGAGGATCCTGAGCAGGGTATGGAAGGTGATTTCGTCCCAGGTATTTGGATCCGCCCCCGGGTAGGCGGTCATGATGAGACATTGTGTTTGAATGAGGGTGTCGTCTAGGTTCCCATCGTGAGTGCATCTAGCTGGGAGAAGGCGACGACTTTCCCTAATGAGGGTGTGACAGCTTGGGTTACGATCTGCTGAAATTGGTCCCATTTCAGCTCCGGGACTATTTCAATGGCTATGCTCGAGTCAATTTTTCCAAGGTGGGGGAGTGTGACTGCTATCTTTTTGCGATCATTCTCAAAGCTTATGTCTAGTATGGCTTTGATCATAGACATATATGTGTGTATATCGTAGAGTTCGGCTTCGAACCATGGGAGTTGGACGTATGGTTGCAGAATTTCCGTTCCTTGCCATTTTACCGCCGGGTCAAAAACCACTGCTAGCCACCAGTGTTATGCAGTGTGTTCTATGTCTCAACTTCTCGGGTCCAGTCACGGTGCAACTCTGAGTTCTTAGTTCCTGACCGGGTCAGCACTAGCAAGGAAGGGAAACACAAACACCACGAATGAACAAATACACTAATATATTAATAGAGAAACAATTACACACACAATATTCTATGACCAGAGATGAAATTACACAATGCCTTACATTGATATTGGTCTGAACCACTGTCCACCTAGTTCAGCATCTTTCTCACATCTCGGTTATTTCCTCATAGTATCACAGGCAATATTGTGCCAATATAGATAATACATCAACACACAGAAGTTTACATACAACACTACCCAGTATACCCACAGGGACAGCTCTTAAGCCTAGATTCTTACGTGACATAGACGGGTCCTAGCTAATACATCATCTCTGTGTGACACGTTCAGCAGTCCTTACCTAACTTAGCCCCCATATACGCGTCACACCGGCTGACAGTATACTGTAGGTCACACTGGGGGAAGCGGGAGGCAAGGGGCTTACTTAGGACAGGTAGGATCTCTCTCTGTGGGGCCAGGGCGGGGGCAGGGAGGGGGAAGGAGGGGGAGGGTCCAGTACCGAGATATTGCTCTGTTATGTGAGTGATACGGGCTCGTCTGTCCTGTCCAAGTGGGGGGGGGGCTCAACCCGGGGCTGAGGTTATATACTCCGCATGTGATTCACAGGAGCTCGACTCGTCAGCAAAGGGGTGGGGGGAACACTGAACACGGGGTGTGTGCATGTGTGCATATGGAAATAGGGGAAAGGAACACTGGAGGACAGTTCACTGGTAGTTCACTAGAAAAGGGGGGGGGTCACAACACTGGGGAGGTATATAATCCGAGCCCTGTCACTCATTGTTCTGACGGAGAGGAGACCACGGCCCACGGGGAAGAGGGCCTATGCAGGAAGCTCCAGGCAGTGGCCAAGCGTGGGAGGCTGGCCATCCAGGGAGCTGTGCGGAACAGTGGGGCTCGTGAAGTTGCTACTAGTCCGGGAGTAATGGAGAGGTGTCTGGGGCGGCTTTCTCACCGCATCGGCCCTGCAGGAGGCAGGGCTCTCGGGACTGGGCCCGAAGAGGGCCAGAAGTCGGGCAGCACGCTGTCAGCCCTTGGTCGTCTTTGGGGTCTGGAGAAGGACCTGGAGGAGGCCTGGCTCGAGTGTCGGCCGGGAGGAGGATGCCGCTGAGGATGAGCGGCCTTTATCCAGGTCTGGGGCGGCCGTCAGGGGAGAACTGCGGCCACCTGCATCAGGGGAGGCCCCTCGGCCTCGGTGAGCACCTGGGGAGGTCTGCTGGCTCCAGGGACTGTGGCCTCGGCTGTGGGGAGGCCGACAGGGCAGAACTGTGGCCTCTGGTCCTGGCGGAGCCCGTCAGTGCCTATGGTGACCCGGGCTACGGGGACCAGATTCCGGGCCTTGGGGGCGCCTCAGGAGGGGAGCCTGTAGGGGGAGAAGCTCCAGCCTCCCAGGGATAGAGCGGGAAGGAGTGACACTTTGCTCTAACACCAGGGCGGTGAGGCAAGCCAGAGGGGACTCCCTTCGTCAGACAGCCCCGTCGGGCACTGCCTGTGCTCCTCCGTGGGACAGGGGTGCGGGGACACTCCTGTCGGAGGGCTAGGGCCTCCTGCCCTGGGGATGTCGGAAGGACGAGGTCAGACATACACTCTTGGCTTATGCCACAGCTCCGACAGAGCATGCCCTCCCTATGTCGGGTTGGGGTTACCTGCCCCGGAGACATCAGGAGGAAGAGGTCGGACATACACTCTCGGCTTTTGCCACAGCTCCAACACAGCATGCCCTCCTTCTGTCTGGGAAGGTCCAGTGCCCGTAACGTCGGGAGGAAGAGGTTGGAAGTACTCTCTCGGCTTTCACCACAGCTCTGATGGAGCGTGCCCTCCTTCAGTCTAAGCAGAGGAATGGCAACCCTAGAGGCTCCCCCTGAGCCCTCAGTTACTTGTGGAGCCAATCCAGAAGACTCAGTGTCCGAGGGTGTGCCTGGGAACTTGCCACTGCAAGTCCCAACCCGATTCTGGCGAACATTCCATCTGCTGGAGAGTAGTGTACTTTCCCTGTGCACTACCGGGTGGTCTGGCTGCGTGGAAGAGGGGCGCCAGGTCGCGAGGGAGATATGCCGTTGTTGCCTGGATGTTGGCCCAGATAAATTAGCCCCTCTGTTGTCCCGCTGTGAGGTGGGTGTCATCCCCTCACTCTCTCCTCCTGGGGTGGTGGTGTTGGGTTCATCTCGCCGCGCTGGTATTTCAGTAAATGTAGCAAACTTTTCGCTTAGTTTGACCTGAGTACAGGATTTTTTACCATCATCATAGAGTTTTTTCGTCAAGCTTGCTTCTATTAACGTAAATTCGAGTTTTTTTTCACTCATTGGTGAGTGTGGTTTTCTCCTGTAGCAGGAT
Source organism: Coenobita brevimanus (assembly GCF_032717465.1). Taxonomy (NCBI): domain Eukaryota; kingdom Metazoa; phylum Arthropoda; class Malacostraca; order Decapoda; family Coenobitidae; genus Coenobita; species Coenobita brevimanus. The sequence continues at coordinate 36,187,060 of NC_137016.1, read as the reverse complement.
TGTACACACACAACAGTGTGAATCTTGTGTGACTGAGTAAGGATGTATATGAATATATCATAAAATTTTTCAGAAGAAAAATTTGATTTTGATGGGGGGTAATGTCACGAATTCAAGCGATTGTGTTTTTATAGAAATTTGTGACATTGTACTTTCGTGAGGAAACCACGAACTCTAGTGGAATTCCCACTGGGCATCACTCAGTTCAACCGTCCTTGTATGCACTTCGATCGGGATGGTTTTCAGAATATTTGTCACTGTTTCATAAGTGACCATTTTTATGCACGACATTAGTGCTTTCACTGAGTGATTTTATTGTGTGTGTATATCGTTTGCCTGCTTTCCATTGACCGTTGAAGTTAGGCCACGCCTACTTCTGCTGAACATGACCATCCCTTCCCAGTTTGAACTTAGTCAATTTTGGACCGCCTCGAGAGTAGGATTGTTTGTGCCCAGCATAGAAAGCAGCGTCTCCGTTGTACGGCAATTTCCTGGATCTCCACCTAGACGGTGATCGGCGACGTGAGCTTAGCACTGAATAACAGCACTTGCTGTTTGACACGCAGACGCCCAGTCTTTTGTAGCTTTGGCTCCGTCCCTCCAGTGACCAGTATATTCGTTCGTTTTTCTAGGGTTAAGTTCGATTAGCTTTTGCATGAGTGAGTGAGTGTATTTCCTTTGTATCTGAATTCATGAGTCCCTCTGTGACCGTGAATTCCCCTTTTGAATTCATTTTGAGACTCATATAACGTAAATTTATTTTACTGTAATCAATAAATTTACAGTTCTTTTCTTTGAGCTTAATGTAACTAGAATCGTGTTTTACTTCTCCACATTGAGCTTACTTTAGTTTGCCACTCCTAGTTTGCACAAACTCCTTACATTATTCATAACTGGTATTTAGGCCAGTTCTTTTGTATCAAACTTAAATCCGTTGTGCCAGCCAGGAGTTAAGCACCGGGAAGAACCTGTCCATTATGATGATGATGATGATGATTATTATTATTATTAGTTATTGATTGTCTGGGGTGGAGTCACTTTTCCAAGAGGCTAACAGTAATAACAATCAGCATTCGTGAGCGATTAGTCTCTGCTGTGTACTGTTGAGAAAGTTTATAAAGTTCTCGTCCTTATAGAATCGGCGAAGTAAGCAGGCATAAAGTAAAATTTACTACTTGATTTTCACAAGTCAGTCCCTTGTCTCTGCTTTCAAGTAATATCCAGCATTTTTAATTTTTAAATTCACATCCCCCCGTGACACCCACATCCATCAATGCTATTGGACAGTAGTGATTACGTGCATTATTTTCGTTTGTTCTCTCATCCATGAAGTTCTCATTTTCTCTCTCCATGTCACCCCCAGCATAATCCTTTCTATTCCTCTCTGACCACTCCTAAGTTCAGGTTCAACGGATTCTGTTATGCACCAGGTTTCTAATCCAAAATTTAGAAGAGGAAGGACACACTGATTATATACCCTTTCTCTTTGGGCATAATGGTAATTGCTTATCATTCATGCTTTTTAGTTTGGCAAAAACCCTCCATCCCATTCCTATTCTATGTTTGATTTCATTGTCATATGCTGGGTCTGCCTGAACTACCTGCCCTAGGTACTCGTATATGTATCCCTTAACACATTCTAGTTCTTCATCTTGTATTTTTACTGGACGGGTACAGACATGTCTAATAAAAATATTCATTTTCAGGCCTATCTTCAGACTCTTATTGATCAGGTAACTTATCATTTGTTGTTGTTCCTCCCCTGATTCACTGGAGAGGACTATGTCACCTGCAAATTTGAGACTGTTCAATCGCTCGCCATTCCTTTGTCATCCCAGTCTATATTTCTGGGAACGTCCTCTAGGGACAGAGTGAATAATTTGGATGAAGTTGTCTCTCCTCTAATACCTTTTGTCACGGGGGGAATGTGAACTTAAGCATTAAAAATGCCAAATATTACTTGAAAGTAAAGACAAAGAATTGACTTGTGAAAATCAAGTAGCAAATTTTACTTTATGCCGACTTACTTCGCTGATTCACTAAGGATGAGAGTTTTATCAACTTTCTCAACAGTACACAGAAGTGACTAATCGCTCACGAATGCTGATTATTAGTACTGTTAGCCTCTGGAGAAAATGACTCCACTCCTACAATCAATAACTAATACCACGGATAATGGACAGGTTCTTGCCGGTGCTTAACTCCTGGCTGACACAACGGATTTAAGTTTGATACAAAATAACTGGCGTAAGTACCAGGTATGAATAACGTATCGAGTTTGTGCAAACTAGGAGCGGCAAACTAAAGTAAACTTAATGTGGAGAAATAAAACATGAGATTAAATTACAGTAAGCTCAAAGAAAAGAACTGTAAATTTATTACAATAAAATAAATTTATGTTATGAGTCAAAATGAACCCAAAAGGGGAATTCACGGTCACAGAGGGACTCATGAATTCAAATAACAAAGGAAATACACTCACTCGCTCATTCAAAAGCTGATCGAACTTAAGCCTTGAAAAACGAACAGAAATACTGGTCAGTGGTGGGACGGAGCTGAAGCAACAAAAGACTCAGCGTCTGCGTGTCAAACAGCAAGCGCTGCTATTCGCTGCTAAGCTCACTTCACCGATCACCATCTAGGTGGAGATCTAGGAAATCGCTGTACAACGGAGATGCTGCTCTTTATGCTGGGCACAAACGATCCTACTCTTGAGGCTGTCCAAAACTAAGTTCAGGCTGGGAAAGGGGGTAAGAGATTTTTGTGTTCACCGGAAGTAGGCGTGGCCTAACTTCAACGGTCAACGGAATGAAGGCGAACGATATACACACGCAATAAACTCACTCATTGAAAGCACTAATGTCGTGCATAAAAATGGTAACTTATTAAACACTGACAAATATTCTGAAAAACCATCCCAATCAAAGTGCATACAAGGACGGTTGAACTGGGTGAACCCTGTGGGAATTCCACTAGAGTTTGAGGTTTTCTCACCAAAGTACAATGTAAGGAAATTGTATAAATACACAATCGCTTGAATTCGTGACATTACGCCCCATCAAAATCAAATTTTTCTTCAGAAAAATTGTACAATATACATATATATAAATCCTAACTCACTCACAGCAGATTCACACTGTGGTGTGTGTACTATCTTGCTACAGGAGAAAATCATTGTCGCCAATGAGCGAGAAAAAAAAAAAAACTCTTATTTACGTTAACAGAAGAAAGCTTGAGGAAAAAACTCCGTGACGATGGTGTAAAATCCTGTACTCAGGTCAAACTGAGTGAAAAGTTCACTACATTTACATGAACAACTAATTGTTATGTAGCGTGGTGTATGTAATACACAGTGTAGGTGTGACAATTGTAGTGTAACTGTACCTATGCGTAAAATGATATGATACAAATTAATAGTAAATGGAGATCACGAGGCAGAAGAGAAGAGGTGGCAGAATGCGGCAGAGACAATCAGCTGATCTGCATGACAAAACTGCTACATCTGCCAGCTGTACCTGCAAAATCAATCAAGGTGAAGCATCAAAAGTGTCAGTGCGACAAACAATATTTATTAAATTACAATCTCTCCATCTGCCAAGTAGTCAGTATATATGCTACAAAAAGTATACTACTATTTTCTTAATGAATACATTATTAACCAGGAAAAGTAGTCCTTGGATTGCTCAAATATTTGAGGACCCCTGTAGTTTACTGGTTAAACCTAACTCTACACTTACGATTGATATCAGCAAGCTGAGAATCCCTACGCAATCTCGGGCAGGTCACATTTTAACACCCGACGTGTTGTGAACATTCATGTGAATAATGTGCATTCTTCGGGAATCCTCAGAGAGGCCCACAGCTCGAGACACCATAAGGTGATTCAGACACAGCCTTAGATTACCCCTACGGGGGTCTCAAACTTTCCCCTTAACCTATGGTAGCTATGTATGTACAGGCCCTGGACATAATGTGTTCTGAGGGGCCAACGGGAAGACATCAGGTCTGCACCCACATTACCACTGCCCTGTCTTTCAACTGACTCGGAGGTTATGGGCGTGGATTCAAATGGCACACGAGAGACATGTCCCTGATTGGTGGTACGTTGACACACATTACAGGAACGCACAAAGCTATCTATTTCTTGTCCTATTCCTGGCCAGAAAAAGTCCTGGGTTTTCCTTTTGTCCATGTGACCTCCTGAGGCTGAATAATGACCCCATTCTAACACTGCTCAGCGATACTTAGCAAGGACGACAAACTGCAGTCGAACCTCGCCCTGGAGTCTTTTTGACTCATGGTAGAGCAGTCCTTGTTTATGAAGGAACCTGGCTTGACCTCCCTGTGAATACTTAATCACTTTACCCTTTTGTTTTTTCCACATGGCAGCAAGCATCAGGTCAGACTGAACTGTTCTTGAGCAACATCTTGGCTACAAATCAGACCTTGTGGCTATGAAATGGTCACCGGGGTGACACAGTTTGGAGCTTTGGCCATGGCTCTTGTTACTGCAGCAGCCGAAGTCTGAGTAGCATCACCTATGGTGCAACTATGCTTGGCACCTGGTATGTTGCCTATTATTAGGTCAATGGTTCTGGCATGACAACTGCAAATGTCATACCAATGTGAAATGGAGATGCCACCTGGATATGTGCCTCAGGGAACAATCCCACTGATCCATCAATAAGCTGAGCTTGGATCTGTCGACCTGTGTATTCCTCAGGCCGAACTAGACTCTGTCTGACAGAGCAACCTGAGGAACCATTGTCTCTCAGGGCCTTTACAGGAACGCCTCCCACAAACCCTGCCTGAACAAGGAAGGCACTGTTATCTGTGGGAGGGCCTGTGGAGGAAGCAGCCAGCCATTGATAAGGCGGCTGAATGAACGATGCGGCAAACATTGTGTCCTGAGAACTAGATGCCTGAGGGGTCGTACTCACCGTCTGGGGAGATGGAGTGTCGACCGCCTGTGGAGGAGGGTTCACTGTCACTGGGGGACTAGTGAACTGTGGAGAAGTACCTGTACTACTAGGGACAACACCACCGTACTGCTGTCGAGGAATGAAGGCTGCATTTGCCTCCTGCCTCCAATACACTGGGGCTGGTGCTGAGAAGGATTGTCCCGAATTGTTGAATATGTGGCTGATACTGCTGCTGGTTAGAGTACTTGTACTGCTTCCAAGCAGGTTTCTGTGTATTTTGCCCCTGCTCCTTCTTCTGTGGTTTGCTCAGACCTTGACCATTGTTTTGAGAATGACATTGATGCTGAGGTTCAGTCCGAAATAGTTTCCCAGACTTGTCAGCCTTCTTTTTTCAGGTGTGTTGTTTATGAATTTGGTACCGTACGCAGTGAAGATTGCATCAGCCTTCTCCACCATTTGGCTGGCATCTTTTACCTGGCAGATCTTGAACTGAGCCATAAGATCAGCAGGCCACGACTTTTCTAGCTGCGTGCGCAGCATAAGGTCGATTACCCTCTCTCACATGCAAGGGGTTTCATCCCTCTCCATCCACTCACCTAAGTAAGCAGTAAGCCGATCGAGGAACTGAACCGCAGTCTCCTTTTCTTGTAGATGCGCCCTCATAAACTGACTCCAGGCATCGTCAACTGCGAGACCATACACTTTGATGAGAGCGGCCTTCAGCATCTCATACATGAGATTGTCTCCACGAATTCTATGGAGAATATCGAGGGCAGGGCCCTCAAACAAGCTAAGGAACTGGAGCTGCTTAGCTGCCTCATCCAGCTGGTACAGCTGCACCATGTCTTCGAAACAAGCTATGAATGGCTCAATTCGCTCGCCTTTCTTGAACAAAGGAAGCTTGAGGTGCGGGGTTGCAAGAACCTGTGTAGGGAGAGCGCTCATGAAACATGAGTTAGCTGCACCAGGTGTGTCGGAAGCCAAGGAGTCTCACTTGAGCTTCAGCATCTCGAGTTCATGTTTCTCATGTGCCTCGAGCTCGGCCCGTTCATGTTCTCGTTCTCTCTCACATTGTTCTCGTTCGTATTCGCGTTCTCTCTCGCGTTGTTCTCGCTCGTATTCGCGTTATCTCTCGCGTTGTTTGCATTGTTTTTGCCCGTGTTCATGTTGTTCTCGCTCAAGTTCACGTTCTCTCTCGCATTCGTCGTGCTGTTCTCACTCACGTTCAAGATGAATTCTATGCTCTTCACGGGCATCACTCTCATCACTCTCACGCTGCTGTTCATAACTAAACCGTGACAGCAAATATTGTTTAGTTTCCTGGGGATCGGTAAGCCCCATATCTTAGACTTCCTGTACATATATATTTGTAGCTATGATGCTAACTCACTTAAGGCTGAGTAGACTAAAGACTGAGTTCCACAGAGAAATACTAATAATCAAAAGTAATGAAAATAGGCACAGGTTGGTGGTGACCAGTTTTATGTAGTTAAACTGATGAAGAAAGAAAATAAAAAAGTTACAACTGACTGGGAAAACTATTACGTAAAACTAAGAGATGAATCAATAACCACCAGTAAGATAGTGCCTATAGACTTTAATAATAACAAATACCTAGGTGTGAGTGAGTATTATTTCGTTAATAACTTTAGAGCTAGGAGTTAATATCCTGGAACGAGGTAGCCAGATGTCACGGGGGGAATGTGAATTTAAGAATAAAAAATGCCAAATATTGCTCGAAAGTAGAGACAAGGAATTAACTTGTGAAAATCAAGTAGTAAGCTTTACTTTATGCTGACTTACTTCGCCGATTCTATAAGGACGAGAATTTTATAAACATTCTCAACAGTACACAGCAGAGACTAATCGCTCATGAATGCTGATTATTAGTACTGTTAGCCTCTTGAGAAAGTGACTCCACCCCTGACAATCAATAACTAATACTAATAGTAATGGATAGGTTCTTGCCGGTGCTTAACTCATGGCTGGCACAACGGATTTAAGTTTGATACAAAAGAACTGGCCTAAATACCAGTTATGAATAATGTAAAGAGTTTGTGCAAACTTGGAGCGGCAAACTAAAGTAAAGTTAATGTGGAGAAATAAAACATGAGTTTAAATTACATTAAGCTCAAAGAAAAGAACTGTAAAATTATTACTTACAATAAAATAAATTTACGTTATATGAGTCTCAAAATGAACTCAAAAGGGGAATTCACGGTCACAGGGGGACTCATGAATTAAAATACAAAGGAAATACACTCACTCGATCATTCAAAAGCTAATCCAACTTAACCCTAGAAAAACAAACAGAAATACTGGTCAGTGGAGGGACGGAGCCGAAGCTACGAAAGATTGGGTGTCTGCGTGTCGAACACCAAGAGCCGCTATTCGCTGCTAAGCTCACATCGCCGATCACCGTCTAGGTGGAGATCCACGAAATTGTTGTACAACAGAGACATTGCTCTCTACGCTTGGCACAAATGATCCTACTCTCGAGGCGGTCCAAAACTGTCTAAGTTCAAGCTGGGAAGGGGGGTAAGAGATGGCCGTGTTCACCGAAAGTAGGCGTGGCCTAACTTCAACGGTCAACAGAAAGAGGGCGAACAATATACACTAATGTCGTGCATAAGAATGGTCACTTATGAAACAGTGACAAATGTTCTGAAAAACCATCCTGATCGAAGTGCATATGAGGACGGTTGAACTGAATGATACCCAGTGGGAATTCTACTAGAGTTCGTGTTTTTTTCACCAACGTACAATGTCATGAATTTATATAAATACACAATCGCGCGAATTTGTGACACCTTTCTTACTTGGTATATTGTGGTTGTCGTTATGGAATTTTATGATGGCCGTGCTGTCTCCATAAATATCTTTAGTATTTTAACATAGGTTTTTTCTGTACCTGGACACTGGATTGCTCTCGTCACTGCATCTGTTTCAAAGGAGTCCCTTGTTTTCTCATATTCAACAGATGTCATGTACAAAGGTTTCTTATATTCTGAAATTTTTTCAGTCACCTGATTAATAACTTGAATATAGCTGTAGTCGAATGACCACATCAAAATCCTCCATGTTCTCTTGGCTGGTATGCTGGACTAATTCGATTTGTTCCGACTTTTGTGAAAAATTTGTATACAACAAGTATAAGACTAACTGGAGGGTAGTTCTTTAGGTTTTTGATGTCGCCTTGCCTGTGAAGCAGAATACAAGATGCGTATTTCCAAGATCTGGGTACAGATCTAACATCTAAGCATTTCGTAAATAGCTTTGCTAGTTCATATAATCCAACGAGACTGATCAGCAAAGATACCAGTATCATCTACTGCTTTAACCGCCTTCACTACTTTCAAGCGTTCTTTATTTTCTTCTTATGTAACCCTTGGGACGGTGCTGTCTACTGTTTCTCTAGCCTGAACGGATACTTTGACCACGGTACTACTACTGTGTTATAAATTTTTGTACAGAATTCTGGTATTTTGACCACTTCATTTCTGTTGTTCGTTACTTCTCCATGAGTGTCTGAGAGCATTTAGTTTCTTGGTATACAAAGCCTTCACCTGGTTACCTTCAGGTTTCCTCCATTTCTTAAAGTTTCTTCAGTCTCGTTCATGTTAAACTTTAAACTATCTTAGCCTTTCTTCTTCTTGATATTTTTCATTAATTAATCTATTTCAGTGTGATTTCTTTTTATCCTTACAGTCATGTTCTTTCTCTTCCTTAGAGGTTCCTTTTAGTCTCTGAGAGTTTGCTGCTGTTGACTCGTGGTTTTCTGCCTCCTGTTTCTGGAGCTGCTTTGTTTACTACTCTTATTCTTGTGAAGTTTTCGTTCACTTGCTCTGTGTCAGTATTTGCGTCATCCATCAACTGTGAGTATTTACTCTGACTTAACAAGCTCAATTCTGCTGCCTCCTCCCTCACGGCCACAAAGTTCAGCTGTTTCGTTCTGCATAGCTTCTCTCTCTCTCTCTCTGAGAAATACCAATTGGCTTCGCACCATTCTGTGGTTCCTTCCTATATTTACTCTGTTCAGTGCAGTTGCATTTCACCCTGTACTGGCATGTGATTTGTCAGTGAGGATGAAATATATTTCCTTTTTTTGTTTCACCATTTGGTCCATTTCAGGTCGACTTCCTATATTGTTTCTTTTCAAAGAACGTGTCATCACTCTCGGACTGTTCCTTTCAGCAAATTCCTCTGGCATGTCATCTCTCTCACTCTGAATACCCACTCCAAAACGCCACACTGCACTCCCACTTACTCTTTATTTGCCAACCTTCGTATTAAAGTCTCCAGTCACAAATATATGCTGGGTTTTGTGCTTATTCATTGCTTCCTCTACATCTTCATAGATTTTTCTATTTCCTCTTCATCAGTTGTACAGTAAGAAGTATGTAATACCTATTGTTGCGGGTCGTGTCCTCGGGGAAACTGAGTAAAAACCATATGAATCCATTGCATGTTACCCCTCGGTGGTCGAGCCACTGGAATTTGTTGAGACCCACAGGCTGGCCGAGGCACCGATTATTCATGTTTCGAAAATATATATATTTTTTTCTTGTCAAATTTAAGAGAAACATCAGGTGCATCTGGCAATGCTACATTTACCTTCCTAGACCCATTCTGTGCTTTGCAGTGAAGCACGGAATATTTTGCTAAATGACTGCAAACATGAAGGTTTGACTCTGATATCACGAATATATCATACTGATTATTTAATAACTTGTTTCTCGTATAGAGCCAAGCAAGTGATAAATATGTATATTTGGTTCCACTCCGTGACGTCCTGTAGGTTTGAACCAGCGAACACAGAGTGAACAAGTTCGAAACATGTATTTGTTAACAGTAGAGAGAGAGAGAGAGAGAGTAGCGGTTGCCTGTGAATTTTAGAGGAATGAGGTGGAGAAATGAGGTGCTCACCACAGTTAAACAGGGATTTTTCCTTTCGTTTCGGTTGGCTTTCTATGCCTAAATTACTAAATGAAGGTAAATTATGAAATAAAATAACTGGATGACGAAGTGGTAATAGGGTTTGGCTAATGGTTGTTTGGTGCAAGGTGTGCAGTGGTAAGCCTAATTCCAGGCAACGGTCGCTGTTAAAAGTTGGATATTTTGGGTCCCACTTATTTTAAATATTCCATGTATGTTTACAGTACGTGTATGTCCCTATGGACCTATTTTCACCCCATGAATATTTTTAGCAATGGACATTTTCACCACTCGGAGCACAATCCTCCATGGATCTATTTTCCTTAATGACTTTTTTTTTTTTTTTCAAAGACGCCTACTTTTCTACGTAACCTATTTTCCCACAAACTGATTTTCCCCATTGATGTATTTTCTCCCCACGGACCAATTTTTCCGTCGACCTTGAATCTCTCCATGGATACAGGTTTCCTACATGGTCGTATACCCATGGATGTATTTTTCATAAATGAACCTATTTTCCCCATAAACCTGTTATCCGACGTGGTTATATCACCCACTGATGCGTGCAGTTAAAACACAGACCTCTTAACCAACAGACGTATTGCACAATGGACCCATTGTAACCCACTGGATATATATATACCTACTTCAGCATAATTCCAGAATAATATCCCCTGTGGACCGATTTTCCGGACACTAAACTCTTCCCAACTCGGACATTAACTCATATCACCTAGGCCTGTTTTCCCACAATCCGTCCATCCACCTACACACCCACCCATCAACGCACATACCCACAACCTTACTCAATACAGAATGTCTCAAAAGTAGGACGACACAAACCCGTCTCTTGCCTTGTCCTACTCGTAGCCCCACCACTCACCCCACTTAAACAATGCACGAACCCCACTCCACCCCACTTAACCAGCCCAACAACCCTTTCCCCTCCCTCTCGCCCACCCACTCCACCTAATCCGCCTGTGAAACAACCAGCCTACACTAATCAATCCACCCACCCAGTCACCAACCGACCAACCCGCATACCATGCTCCACAAGTCAGATGACTCTCAATTCAACACACACACACACACACACACACACACACACACACACACACACACACACACACACACACACACACACACACAAAGCTACAAAAATGATGTAGAAACCACGTATGCTGAAATGGTGAAAGTAAAGAAAGACTTAGAAACAAGGGTGGAGGAAAAAAGCATTAAAAAGGAGGTGAAAAGAATAATCCAAAACAATCCAAAGTTAGTCAGAGATTCAGTAGAGATAAACAAATCAATAGTAATCACTGGTATAGAAGAGGATGAAGTTAAAAACAAGATCACAAGAGACAAAAAGGAGATGGCAAAAGTAATAAGCTTACTGAGAGAAGTTTCAGAGGAAATCTGTAGTAAAGACATAGAGGAACACAAAAGGTTAGGGAAATACGAGAAAAGCAAGACAAGACCTCTAAAGGTGACTTTCCAGAGTGTAAACACTGTGGAAGAGATACTAAAAAATGCAAAGAATCTTAAGGAAAAACAGGAGTTCAAAAATGTATGGATAAAAAGATGCCTAACACAAGAGGAACTGGAATTACTGAAAGAGAAGAGGGAGGAAGCAAAAACAAAAAATGAGGGAAGATCAGAAGAGGAGAAGAAGAAATTTTTTTTACAAAGTAATAGGATTGCAGGTACGAAAGTGGTACACAAACAGGATGGAAGAAAAAGGAGGAAGGTAGTAGAACCATGTCATGACAAGTATATAAACAAGATGATAAAGTTGATGTACTCAAATGTGGATGGAATGGTATCTAAATTACTAGAGATGAATGATTATGTCAGAGAAAATGAACCACAAATAATATGCCTAACGGAAACAAAATTAACACCAAAGACATCCAATGACATACTAAACTTAGAGGAATACAATATATGGAGAAGAGACAGAAAATTAAAAAAAGGAGGAGGAATTATAATACTAACTAAGAAAAATCTAAAAGTCAAGGAAATAAAACTAGATATACCATCACAAGTAGAACTGATTGCAGTAGAGATCGACACATCTGAAGGTAAAGTAATTGTAGCCAATTTGTACATGCCACCCAGATCAAACACATGGGAAAGAGACGAATATGAGGACCTGGCAGAGAGTACAATTCAGAGTGTAAGATCATTGCTACATAAAATGGAAGAGAAATCGGAAAGAATTATACTAACTGGGGACTTCAATACAAATATAAATTGGAATACTCTAGATATAAATAGACAAGAAAGCTGTTGGGACCAAAAGCTCCTGGATCTCGTACAAGAGTTTTTCTTAACGCAACATGTGAGGGAAACCACCAGAAAAAGAGGACTTGATGTACCTTCAGTGCTAGATCTAATATTTACAAGGCAAGAAAATGATATTGACAGTTTAATATATCACCCTCCACTCGGCAAAAGCGATCATGCAGTACTATATTATAACTTCAGGATAGCATATGACATAGTAAACAGCAATGATAGTTACAAAAAGAGCCTAAACTATAAAAAGGGAAAATATCAAGACCTAAAGAAGTATTTCTTAGAAGTTGATTGGGAAAATGAGCTTAGAGGACAAGATTTAAATGCTGTATATACAAAATTTTGTGAATTTTATGAAATAGGAGTCCAGAAGTACATCCCACAGGACAAAGAAGCAGATAAGAAAATACAGAAATGGTTCAATACAGAATGTAAAAAATCAGAAGAAAGAAGAGATTTGATGTGGATTAGATAAAGAAGACACAATAGTGAAAGGGCGTATAATAATTACAAACAGGCAAGAAACGATTATACAAGAATAAGGAGGGAAGCCCAAAAACAGTTTGAGGAGGATATAATAAATAAAAGTAGTGATCAACCAAAGCTGTTTTACAGCTACATCAGAAGCAAAACCAAAGTAAAAGATATAATACAATCCATTACGGACGAGGGAATCACTTTTACACAAGAGAAAGATATTTGTGAAGCACTAAATAAGAATTTCCAATTAGTTTTTACAGAAGAAAAAAATTTTGAGAGGGACTATGTGGAACACGCATGTCCACACATACTACCAGATACACAAATAGCAGAAAAAGTAATACAGGAGGAGTTAAGTAGATTAGACAGAGGAAAAGCAAGTGGTCCTGATGAAATTTCATGTTGGGTATTACAAGAATGTGCAAAGGAGTTATGTAAACCATTATTTTTAATTTTCAAGAAATCCTTGAGTCAAGGTAAACTACCTGATATTTGGAAAAATGCAAATATTGTCCCCTTATTCAAGAAAGGAAATAGACAAAATCCACTCAACTACCGACCAGTATCACTGACCAGTGTTGTAAGCAAGGTATTAGAAAAACTTATAAGAAAAGCTTGGGTAAATCATCTAGAAGAACACAGTATGATAACAGAAAGACAGTTTGGTTTCAGAAAAGGAAAATTTTGTGTTACTAATCTGTTGAGCTATTATGACAGAGTAACAAACACAATACAGGAAAGGGAAGGATGGGTGGACAGTATCTATTTAGATTTCAAGAAAGCTTTTGACACAGTACCACACCAAAGACTTTTATGGAAACTGTACCATCAAGGAGGAATTCGAGGCAAACTGTTTTGTTGGATGCAAGACTTTCTCATAAAAAGAGAAATGAGGACAGTACTAAGAGGAAACTACTCATCATGGAAAGAAGTGACTAGTGGAGTACCACAGGGTTCAGCGCTGGCACCAATCATGTTTTTAGTGTATGATATAAACAGTAACACTGGAAATGAGAGCTATCTGAATATGTTTGCAGATGATGCAAAAATACAAAGGAGAATTACTAACACAGACTCTTGTAAAGAGCTACAAGAAGAATTGAATAAACATCATGAATGGAGTTGTACATGGCAAATGGAATTCAATGTGGACAAGTGTCATGTAATCAAGTTTGGTAAAAGTGGAAAAAGACCTGATTGGGATTAAAAGTTAGGAAATAAAACCCTATACACATCAGAAAGAGAGAAAGACCTAGGTGTGATTATCAATAACAGACTATCTCCGGCTGACCACATCAGCGAGAAGGTACGGAACATGTATACACTGCTTGCAAATATGAGAATAGCATTCAAATACATAAATGAAGACATGCTAAGAAGGATAATAACATCATTCATTAGACCAACCCTGGAATATGCATCAGTAGTCTGGAGTCCTCATCTCAAAAAGCACATAGACAAGATTGAAAAAGTTCAAAGGGCCGCTACAAGATGGATACCAAGCTTAAGGGACCTAAGCTACGAAGAAAGACTAAATAAACTGAATCTACCAACACTACAGGAGAGAAGGAAAAGAGGTGACATGATAATGTTATATAAATGCATATCAGGAAAGGAGAAAATAGACATAAATGATTACTTAACATATGGAGAAGCATCAGCAAGAGGACACTGCAAAAAACTGCATAAGAAGAGAGGTGATAAAGACGTAAGGAAATTCAGTTTCCCAAACTGACCAATTGATCAATGGAATGCACTACCGAATGAAATAGTGTGTGCCAAAACAATTCACAAATTTAAGGATATGTACGATAAATATGGTTTAAGACACGGGACAGTACGAGCTTGACTCATTCCTGTAAAGATACAATTAGGTAAGTACAATTAGGTAAGTACATAGGCTGGGTGGATTTCCTTACACGAAAGATGAGTCTCCCCGCTTAACTCAGTCTGTCGGCAGAAAATAGTACCGGGTACTCTTTACAGGGAGTTTGCCAGGCCGTAGATAAGAGGCTTCATTCCGGCTACATACACATAATTTTATGTGATACGAGTAAATAAGGTGCTCGAGCTAAACAGGGAATTTTTCGTTTGGCTGATGAAGGAGTTTAATCCCAGGATAACATCTCGTCGGACATAATGAAAGATGGGTTTTATTCTGGGTAACGCCAGTTTACTTTGTCAAATTATTAGGCAGGCCGTGTAACTTCTGTTAAATGCCTTATGTTCGCATTTTTTTCTCTCTCTGGTGGTTGGCTCCTGGAGATTTTTGGCAAACCCACGAGTATTTTTCTCATTAACTTAATATCTCTCTCTGGACAGAGAGGCAAATTACTTTCTTAAGCACAGTTTTTTGTTAAACCAACAGTATTTATCTCCTAAATCATTACTTCAACGAAAGCAATCCTAAAAAAAATTATCACAAAGCAATGCAAGTTCTAGTGACTGATGGAAGAAATAATCACACTGTGACCTGTTTTCAATGGATCACAGAAATCCAGGGTTTCTCATCCCTTGCATTTCCCTGTGCCAGTCTGCCTCCACCTCATTATTTCAAAATTCACAGGCGCCCACCATACACGCTCTCTCTCTCTCTCTCTCTCTCTCTCTCTCTCTCTCTCTCTCTCTCTCTCTCTCTCTCTCTCTCTCTCTTCTGTTAACAAATGAATGTTTCGAACTTGTTCACTCTGTGTTCGCTGGTTCAAACCTATAGGGAGTCTTGGAGTGGAACCAAATATATATATTTGTCACTTGCTTGGCTCTATACGAGAAACAAATTATTAAATAATCATTATGATATATTCGTATTATCAGAGTCAAACCTTCAAAGTAAATAGTACTATTGCTTTATCCATTAGTACAAGCCCAAAGCTGAAGGGATATTTTTCGACAGAAATGCATCGAAGGCACCTTCTGTGCTCGTGAATGCGACGCTGCCACATTCACGGGTTGGCTGGACGAGGGTGGCTAAGAACTCCTGACCGCAATAGTACATGCCACCCAGATCAAACAAATGGGAAAGAGACGACTATGTGGACCTGGCAGAGAGTACAATTCAGAGTTTAAGAGCATTACTACGCAGAATGGAAGAGAAATCGGAAAGAATTATACAAACTAGAGATTTTAATACAAATACAAATTGGAATAGTCTAGATATAATAAGCCAAGAATGCTGTTGGGACCAAAAGCTCCTGGATCTCGTGCAAGAGTTTTTCCTAACGCAACATGTGAGGGAAACCACCAGAAAAAGAGGACTCGATGTACCTTCAGTGCTAGATCTAATATTTACTAGGCAAGAAAATGATATTGACAGTTTAATATATCACCCTCCACTCGGCAAAAGCGACCATGCAGCACTAAATTGCAACTTCAGGATTGCATATGACATAGTTAACAGCAACGAAAGTTACAAAAAGAGCCTAAACTATAAAAAGGGAAAGTATCATGACCTAAAGAAGTACTTCTTAGAAACTGATTGGGAAAAGGAGTTTAGAGGACAAGATTTAAATGCTTTATATAAAAAATTGTGAACTTTATGAAATAGGAGTTCAGAAGTACATTCCACAGCACAAAGAAGCAGAAAAGATAATAAAGAAATGGTTCAATACAGAATGTAAAATATCTAAAGAAAAAAGAGATTTGTTGTGGAACAGATACAGAAGACACAATAGTGAAAGGGCATATACGGTAATGATTACAAACAGGCAAGAAACGATTATACAAAAATGAGGGAAGCCCAAAAACAGTTTGAGGAGGATATCATAAATTAAAATATTGATCAACCGAAGCTATTTTACAGCTACATCAGAAGCAAAACCAAAGTAAAACATAAAATACAATCCATTACGGACGAGGGAATCACCTATACACAAGAGAAGGATATTTGTGAAGCACTAAACAAGAATTTCCAATCAGTTTTTACAGAGGAAAAAAATTTTAAGAGGGATTATGTTGAACATGGATGCCCACACATACTCCCAGATATACAAACATCAGAAAAAGTAATACAGGAGGGGTTAAGGAAATTAGACAAAGGAAAAGCAAATGGTCCTGATGAAATGTCATGTTGGGTGCTACATGAATGTGCAAAGAAATTAAGTAAATGTACGAGTGGATGGAGTGGTTGGTCAGTGGGGTGTGCCAGCTGACGTAGATGGGAATGGAAGTGCTTTGGTGGAAATCTGTGCTTGTAAGGGGTTGGCAATTGCCAACACCTACTTTCGGCATAAGATGATCCACCGGTATACATGAAGAGTAATGAGGAGGATGGATGGTGAACTTTTTGAACGAAAGGCAATGATAGACTACGTGTGTGTGGATGAGCGAATGAGAAGACAAGTGTTGGATGCAAGAGTGTGGAGAGGGTGGGGGAATGGAGTCTCGGACCATCACTTAGTGATGGCCAAGGTAGAGCTGCAAAGAAAGTGGTTGAGGAGACGAAGGGGAAGACAGGAGGAAGCAACTCCTGTGAGAAGAGTGGAGAAATTGCAAGATAGTGAGAATATGACAGAGGATATGAGCATAGTGGAAGAAAGACTGGGAAGGTATGAGCTAGAGCAGATGGAAGGGGTGGAAGACGTATGCAAGATATTCACGGAAGAGATAGGAGCAGCGTGTGAGGCGGTTTGTGGAGTGAGGAGAAGATGCAAGGGTGTGCAAGGGACAGCATGGTGGAATGATGAGGTGAAACGAGCTGTGGAACAAAAGAAAAAGGCATATAATGAATGGTTAGCGAGTAGAGGTAGGGGAGAAGATGAGAGAGAGAAGAGAGAGGTATATGTGAGCAGGAGAAGGGAGGTTAAGAGACTGGTGAAGGAGAGTAAAAAGAAAGTGGACGAGGAGTTTGGGAGGAATCTGAGTGTGAAATGGAGGGAGAGTAAGAAACTGTTTTGGAAGGAGGTAAAGAAAGTAAGGCAGTGTGAAAGGGGAAATAGTAGGGGAGTGAAAGATAGTAATAATAGATTGTTGGTGGAGAAGAGAGAGAAACTGAGGAGATGGAAGGAGCACTTTGAGGATTTGTTGAATGTGGAGAGTGAGAGCAGTGCGAGTATAAGTGGTTGGGGAATGGCTGGGAGAAGAAGAGATGAGAGGAGGGAGGAAGAGATCAGTAGGGCGGAAGTAGTGGAAGCGATGAAGAATATTAAGTTGGGAAAGGCCCCAGGAATTGATGAAGTGTGTGGTGAAATGCTTAGGTATGGGGGTGAGATTGTTGTGGAGTGGATATGGAAGTTGTGTAGATTGGCTTGGGATGAGGGAAGGGTTCCAGAGGACTGGAAATCAGGTATAATTGTTCCTTTATACAAAGGAAAAGGAGAGAGAGAAGTATGTGGTAACCATAGGGGTATTTGTCTACTTAGTGTGACTGGTAAAATATATGGTAGAATACTCATTGATAGGGTTAAGCATATGACAGAGGAGCTAGTTGGAGAGAAACAAGGGGGATTTAGGAAGGGAAAAGGGTGTGTAGATCAGATATTTGTTTTAAGATGTTTAGTGGAGAAGTATCTAGAGAAGGGAAGGAAAGTGTATGCTGCCTTCATGGACTTGGAGAAAGCTTATGACAGAATAGATAGGCAAGGTATGTGGAAGGTATTAAGAATATATGGAGTAGAGGGGAAATTGTTGAGTGCTGTGAAGAGTATGTACGAGGGAGCTAGGGTTACGGTGCGAGTGGATGGTGAGCTGAGTGAGTTCTTTGATCTCAATGTGGGACTGAAACAGGGTTGTGTGTTGTCTCCATGGCTGTTTAATATATACATGGATGGGTTTGTAAAGGAGGTGCAGGGTAGGGCAGTGGATGTGGGGGTGGCTCTAATGAATGAGGGTGAGATTTGAAAGCTCCCGGTGTTGCTGTTTGCTGATGATACAGTACTGTTGAGTGAAGATGAATGAGAGTTGCAAGGTTTGGTGAATGAATTTGGGACAGTGTGTAGGAGGAAGAATCTGAAAGTTAATGTAAACAAAAGTAAAGTTATGGTGTTTGAGAGGAATGAAGTCACAGAGTGTGCAGTGAGGTTGGATGGTGAGGATATGGAGATTGTGAGTGCATTCAAGTACTTGGGTAGTGTGATGAGTAAGGATGGAACTTTGGGGGATGAAGTGCGTGAAAGGGTACAGCAGGGAAGGAAGGTTGTTGGTACACTGAAAGCAGTGATGAGAAATAGGGAGGTGAGTATGGAAGTTAAGAAGTCACTGCATGATAGTATTGTGATCCCTACCCTGACGTATGGAAGCAAGGCATGGACCTTGCAAGAGGGGAACAAGTCAAGAGTGAGAGCAGTGGAAATGAGTTACTTGAGAGGAGCATGTGGAGTGACGTGGAGGGACAGGTTGACGAATGAAGAAGTGAAGGAACGCTGTGGGGTGGATGTGGATGTGGTTGAGAAGATTAGGAGAAATACACTGAGGTGGTTTGGACATGTGATGAGAATGGAGAATGAAAGACTGACTAAGAGGGTGTACGTAGGTGAGGTGGAGGAAGGGAGAGGGAGAGGTAAACCGAGGATGAGGTGGAGGGATGGAGTTGAGAGGTATATGAGGGAGGGGGGGGGGGGGGGTTGGGTGGAGGGTAGTCAAATGGTGGGTGACAGAGCGACTTGGAGGCGTTTTGTCTGCGGCCACCCTTTGCGGGATTAGGGCGTCGGGCTATAGATAGATAGATAGATAGATTATTTTTAACTTTCAAGAAATCCTTGAGTCAAGGTAAACTACCTGATATTTGGAAGAAAGCAAACATTGTCCCCTTACTCAAGAAAGGGAATAGACAAAATCCACACAACTACCGACCAGTATCACTAACCAGTGTTGTAAGCAAGGTATTAGAAAAGCTTATAAGAAAAGCTTGGGTAAATCATCTAGAAGAACATAATATGATAACAGAAAGACAGTTTGGTTTCAGAAAAGGAAAATCATGTGTTACTAATCTGTTGAGCTACTATGACAGAGTAACAGACACATTACAGGAAAGAGAAGGATGGGTGGCAGTATCTTTTTAGATTTCAAGAAAGCATTTGACACAGTACCACACCAAAGACTTTTATGGAAACTGTACCATCAAGGAGGAATTCGAGGCAAACTGTTTTGTTGGATGCAAGATTTTCTCATAAAAAGAGAAATGAGAACAGTACTAAGCGGAAATTACTCATCACGGAAAGAAGTGACTAGTGGTGTACCACAGGGCTCAGTGCTGGCACCAATAAATGTTTTTAGTGTATATAAATGATATAGACAGTAACATTGGAAATGAAAGCTATCTAAATATGTTTGCTGATGATGCAAAAATACAAAGGAGAATTACTGACACAGACTCTTGTAAAGAGCTACAAGAAGAATTAAATAAACTTCATGAATGGAGTAATACATGGCAAATGGAATTCAATGTGGACAAGTGTCATGTAATCAAGTTTGGTAAAAGTGGAAAAAGACCTGATTGGGATTATACGTTAGGAAATAAAACCCTATACACATCAGAAAGAGAGAAAGACCTAGGTGTGATTATCAATAACAATCTATCTCCGGCTGACCACATCAGTGAGAAGGTACGGAACATATATACACTCCTTGCAAATATGAGAATAGCGTTCACATACATAAATGAAGACATGCTAAGAAGGATAATAACATCATTCATCAGACCAACCCTGGAGTTTGCATCAGTATTCTGGAGTCCTTATCTCAAAAAACACATATAGGTAGACAAGATTGAAAAAGTTCAATGGGGCGCTACAAGATTGGTACCAAGCTTAAGGGATCTAAACTACGAAGAAAGACTAAATAAACTGAATCTACCAACACTACAGGAGAAAAGGAAAAGAGGTGACATGATTATGTTATATCAATGCATATCAGGGAAGGAGAAAATAGACATAAATGATTACTTAACCTATTGGGAAGCATCAACAAGAGGACACGCAAAAAAATTGCATAAGAAGAGAGGTGATAAAGACGTAAGGAAATTCAGTTTCCCAAACAGAGCAATTGATCAGTGGAATGCACTACGGAATGAAATAGTGTGTGCCAAAACAATTCACAAATTTAAGGATATGTACGATAAATATGGTTTAAGACATGGGACAGTACGAGCTTGACTCATTCCTGTAAAGATACAATTAGTTAAGAACAATTAGGTAAGAACATACAAACGCACTCAAACACACGCATCTTGACCAATGGTATAGGGTGAGATGCCGAAAATATACAATCTTGCTTCGCACAGTGAATAATAAAAACCACCACCAACAACAACAACCACAGCAATAATAGTAATAATAATAATAATAGTAATAATAATAATAATAATAATAATAATAATAATAATAATGTTGGAATCATGCAAACTGGCCTACAGACCTACCTGGAGCACAGCAAGCAAGGGAGAATATGTGCAGTTTGAGAAGTCAGGAATGTTCCAAAGCTGATCGTCGAGACATTCTCTGTGGGCTTTCCCGATGAAACCCTCGGGACAAGAGCTTGAAGCAGTGTGTCCTGCCTGAACTTACAAAATTACAGATTAGCAGACTATATTCATGTTTCAGCATCAGTACTTTCAGTTCATCATAGTTATATTTTCGATTTAATGGAATTTGCTATTGACAGCGCGATGCCTGTGAACATAATTCACTTTCATATAGTTATTTAAATCCACTTTTGAATTCATCCAAAAGAAATGGCTGTCACCCACTAAACGTAACTGGAGCCTTACGCTTATTTTAACCTTGAAGACTTCAAAGCTATGATAAACAAAGAACAAGAGTAATAATTATGAAATTTAAACATTAATGGAGAAAGTATGGTAAGTTTGGCACTAACAATATATTCTTTTAGTGGTCAATGTTTTCTCTGTATAAAATAAGCCTCAAATACTATGGAAAGTAAAATCCCTTCAGCATGAAAAGTCATATATCAGCATAATTATCAGGTGGCAGCAAAAACAAAACTGAAAGATTCATCACAACAGTGTGATGGTTGACGCAAATAGTCTTTGACCTCATGTCAGTGAGGTCGTTCTTGATATATCAGTCCACTCAGTCCGGGGACATACGAGTAGTTTTCATTTTGTTATTGACATCTGTTTTATTCACCATAGGGGAGAGTCTTCGAATTGGAGGAGGTGGCTATAGCATTAACAAAACCTTTCAGTACAAGAGGCCCTTCCCAAACAGAATAAAATCGTTTTGTTAGTAGTAATATATATATATATATATATATATATATATATATATATATATATATATATATATATATATATATATATATTGCCAGATGCTATAATCCCGTAAGGGGTGGCCCATTCGGGGTGTTAAATCATCCAGTAGTAGACTGAGTAACGTAAAAAATAGTTGATACTGAAGAGGTTAATATATTTCCTGATTCTGGATCATATCACACCAGTAACGTGGTCATTTTAGATTTTTTTTTTCTGCTTAATTCTTGACACCACCGTCCATATTCAGTTAAGGGAAGACTTCTCGTAGTGAAGAAGTTGGAAGCAATTTCGTTCAACCTATAAGTCCAGTAATGTTGCAAAATTTGTTCCTGTTGCCTCCAACTCATAGCTTGCGTTGAAGATATTTAAATGAAATCATCGCCCTTTTTTTTTTTTTTTTTTTTTTTTTAATTCTGCGTGAGGTAGACTTCTCACAGTAAAGGGTTTTGAAATATCTGTTAACTCCAACACTACGATGACGACCTTGCTGTTCCATTCTGCTGGTATATTATTATTATTATTATTATTATTATTATTATTATATTATCCTCACCATTATTCCATATGTGGGGATATAGGAATCGCCCCTGTCCGTCCGTCTGTCTGTCTGTCCGTCTGTCTGTTCGTCTGGGCCTGTACAGTACCTCGGAAACGACCAGGTGGATTGGCTTCATATCACACAGAAAGATAGAGTATGTGTCGTAGTTGATGCTTGTGCCATACTGTCTGTACTTTACGAGCTATGACAATAAAAAGAAAAAATGTCGTGTTCTATTTTGGAAACTTCCTGCTGGATTCTCTTCATATCTTACAGAAAGATAGGGTATGTGTCCTAGTTTATGCCTTTATATATGAAATTGCCACACTAAGTATTTTCCGAGCTTTTTCCATATAAGAAATCTAATCTGTAAATAGCTGTACCTTGGAAACTACTTGCTGGATCATCTTCACTCCTTGAAGATAATGTACTATACAAGTCCCAGTTTATGCCCCTTATTCATGAAATTGCCATATTTATTAGTGCATATATATATATATATATATATATATATATATATATATATATATATATATATATATATATATATATATATATATATATATTCTCTACCACCCGGTGGGGTTACGTCTTTGTTAAAAGCCTGTTGTTATTATTATTATTATTATTATTAATTATTATTAATTATTATTATTATTATTATATCATCCATCCATCCATCCATCCATCATCCAATCCTACGTTGTCCCATGAGAAGCGTAGGAGCCCGAGGCTAGGCAAGTTGGTCCTGATATTTCAGATGAGAGTGACCAGCCTCACTTATCCCTGAGTGGCATTACATGAGCAATAACCCCAACCACCCCTTGGATATAAGCCTTCACCAGCTCAGTCGGGTTGGTGCGCCACAATAACCCACTAAACGACCAGGCACCATAATTTGGTTATGTGGTTACCACCAAGCATAGTAAGTCGTTTCTCGGTGCACAGGAAACCATTCGGATTGTCACTCGGTGTAGAATCTGTAGGCAGAAAGAACAGGAAAGAATGAAGGAAAGAAAGACAAAAGCGCGAGTGGAAAGTCACCAGTAGGCAGATGGACGAGGAAAGAATGAAGTAAAGAAAGTGTGAAGAGTAAGAAAGGAAAGGAGTGAGGAGAGGAAAGGGCAGACACCCGAGAGCAGGACTTCATCGAGTGAGTGGATGGTGAGTAACCTCACCTATGATGATGATGATGATGATGATGATGATGATGATTTGCGTAGGAAAAGTTTTTCAAAGAAAGGGGGAGTGGGCTGTGGTCACCTGTAAAGGAAGCACTCTTGAGGTAGATGAGTTGGACCTTCCATTTCACCAGCCAGCACCACGTACTTTGTTGGCCGTTGGCCCTTATCCCATACGTTCTCTTTCTTCCATACCAATCCTACTTGCACCAAACACCACAGATTACTTTTCAAACTGAAAATGTCCCATTACAACAGTATGTCTGATTTCCTAAGAAACCATAAATATCCTCACTGGTGGCCTCTTTCCCAGTGACGACCTCGCAAGACATCGTGGATTATTGCCTGACTAACTTTTCATATTATTATTGCCAGTATTCATGTCCTGCCCTCTAGTTGGTCCTCAGTATAATGCACCACCCTTCCTCCTCATGTCTTCCTTACCAATTGGCTACCCAGGTGTTAGCTACTGACAACACTTCAACACACATTTCCAGGCAAAGGTGGATGTTCTGTGTATGTACGTCAACAGCAATCCAACTAGTTCTCGTGCGTCTGAACGTGAGGCTTTTTAATTCTCTACACTCTAGTTACGACAGTTTGCCATTCTCTATGCAGACAGTAGGCTACGTATGTTGTTCTCTAATCCTCTAATTTTGCTGTCCAAAATTATTTCGCTATCTTTTTTCCATCTCTCATTCCTCAGCAACCTACTATTTTAGCTGGTTGAAAAGTGGTGGATATTACCAGTGTGGGGTGCCAGGTAAGGGCGGGTGTCTCCTCCTGTGGGCAGTGAGGGGCGCCGAGGTACAGGACGTGGAGAGGGGCCTCAAGCCCGACAGTGCTCTCACCCCCGCCACACAAGCCCCGCTCCCTTGCTACGCACAACACCTTCGCCGAATGCTGCAAAGGACAATCTAATTACCACATGTTTGTACAGGAACATGAGCATTGGTACAAGGATACAGATTTAACTGTTCAGAAAACTGCAATTACATTAAAAAGATCAACGTAGTGATAGCATTCAAAGCAGTTCATAGCTTGTTTTGTTGTTAGCATAGTACAGGGATTCCCAACCTGGGGGCCATGGAGCAATTTGAAAATTATTAGTTCGAATTTAACTGGATTTGTCTCACCCCGGCGTGACCTGCTAATCCTGTCTTGTTCGTGAAAAGCGGACCTTGGGGCCCGTAGGTGCAGGTTACGGGGAGCACTGCAGTAATCGCTACTTGGCCGCAGAAGATGCATCAACCTCCTCGGTCCATGCCAGATCCACAATTTATTTTATTATTATTATTATTATTATTATTATTATTATTATTTTTGGTGCTCAGAACCAAGGTGTGTTCATATTTATGACATGACGATAATGATAGTGTGGTTACATGACTACTCTACAGTTACTACTTGTCTGTGATGATGTGAATACCTATGTGAAGTGTTTTATTTATATGTGTTGGCGATGATAGGACTTTGTAATGAGATTTGCTATGATGTTTTGTCATGCTTTTGATGGCCGCCAGAGTGACTCAAGCATGCAACACAGACGTCACGATCGCCAGTGTATCACATTCATGGTGTCGATAGATCACTGAGCCAGGTAGACGAAGTCGATGGTCAGTATTTTTTTTACAAAATGTATCTGTGCGTCTGTCTGTGTCGAAAACTCAAATCTCAGAAAGTACTGATTGTAAAAGGAAAAGTTATTAATAAAAGTTGTTTAGAGTCACAACTTTCAAGTTCACATGTCACTCATCCAGCATGGGGAGTCATCCAGGATGGATACATAATAGTCAAGTTTTTATCTAACAGTATTATTACAGCCTACCTGGCTCACAGATGACGGGTAATCTTGTAAAATCATAAAAAATCATAAAAAGTCATAAATAAAAAGTAATAAAATGTCAAAATATTTACTACTGGGTTATAAAATAGTGTGTTACTTTTGGATAACATTGTTGTTTGGTAAGAATTTACAATTATGAAAAAGTTGATGACAAGAATGCTCTGTAACAGCAATAATTGTCTGTGTAATCATTTTTTAATTACTTTTCTGAAAGTGTCAGTTCTTCATCGTTTTTGTGCCCCAGAAGGGTCAAAACATAAGACAGACTTAGTAAAACACCAAACAGATGACTACAGTATTCAGAAACTTCTTTGGTGGTGTTAGGTGTCCAAAAGATAATCCATGCTCTCTGACGTTGAGAGATGTGCGACAAGCTTCACGGCCAACAATAACGCCATTTCACGGCCAATTTGGCCAAACACGTTTCTATTTTCTGCCAAAATTCGGCCAAAGCTTTTTCTGTAGTATGAAGGCATACCGGGTAATTCTGTTTTGCCACTCCACATAAAGTAGTCCCCCTTACAATATTTACTTGAAATGCCGGCGGTATCTCAGTTTCTCGAAGAAGATATCAGGCCAGTGTGGACTACATAAAAGTGGTGCGTCAGGGTGTGGAGGGCATCATAATCTTATGTGAGGCAGCACATGACAAAGTTTACTGTATCAGTAACCCATTTTCAGTTAGCTACCTTTATGCGCGCGCGCGCGCGCGCGTGTGCGTGCGTGCGTGCGTGCGTGCGTGCGTGCGTGCGTGTGTGTGTGTGTGTGTGTGTGTGTGTGTGTTATATATATATATATATATATTAGAATTCATAGTCAAAATTTTCGTGAGAAGTCATAAAAAGTTATAAAATTCCATATTTTAATACTTCTAGACGCCTTGACATTGTCTCAGCAAGTGTGCGTTCCTGTATGGGGGAATATAATTACAAATGTCCTTGTGCGGGGGTGGGGGGTTCCGGTTCAGCAACAGGCACACATCTATAACTTTTATTGTTTTCTTTTTTTCAATATGGCTGCAGTTTGTTTGTTTTTTGTTCCTTTCCCCCCAGATCCATCAATCTTTTCCATGCTTAGTACAATGTAGAAAGTATTTTCCTAAAATAAAACTTACAAGAACTGATGACGTCAGGGATGTAGACTGAGCACAGAATCCTGTGATTTCATATTGTCACAAAAAATGTGTTTACCTCATTACTGTCTATACTTCATTGATTGTTTCAGGTTAAAGACTGTTCATGCGCTGTCTATTGCAAACCTGAAATTATGGCTTCAGTGTGTAAGAAGTGAAATTATTCTGAAGAATACATGACGTCTGGGTTTACATCCATTACTGCATTTCGGCAAGAGAAACCTCAATGTGTGCTGTTCCACAAGGTCTTGAGTACAGAATCTATGAGGCCACCAAAGATGAAGTTACACCTCGAGAAGGAGCATGCAGAACACGCAAGACAGGATATTGAATTTTTCAAGCAATGTGAAAGAAACTTAAAGTGACAGAGATTGGAAGGAGGAGCTTTTCAACAAGAAGTTGCAACAGTCCAGGTTACTTATGAAGTTTCTCTTCAAATAGCGAAGAAGCAGAAACCACACACAATTGGGGAACACTCATCAAACCTTATACTCTTCTAATAGTAGAACCCATCCTTGGGAAGACTGAGGCTCACAAAGTTGAACAGGTGTCCTTGTTAAATAGCACAGTGCAGCATCGTATCCATGACATGTCAGAAGATATAAAACAGCAAGTTATCCGTGAGATTAAGGAGGCTCCTTTCGGCTTGTTTGCACTTCAGGTTCATGAATCAACCGGTGTAAGTTCCTGTTCATAACTATAGTCATTCTTTGGTTATGTCAATGGAAATTATATAAAGGAGGAATTCTGGTTTAGGACTGCCCTGAACACAACAAAAACAGCTGTAGACGTCATGGGAAAAATGGTAGTTCTTTGATGTTGGAGGAATTAAGTGGGAGAACATATGTGGTTTATGTACAGATGGTGCTCCAGCCATGTATGGTTCCAAATCCAAGTGAAGGTGAAGAGGTTGGCACCACAAGCAAAAGAAACCCACTGAATGATTCATCGCTATGCCTTATCTTGTAAGACATTCCCACTGCCATTAGGAATGAATAATGAACGAAAATGTGACGTGGCGGCCCAACAGCAGAGGTCATATGCCGCCAAACACAAACATTAAAAGAAAGTCAAAATGTATAAAAAAAAAAAAAAAACGATAAAATGCAGAGAAAAACAATGCATAAAACAAACCAACAGTATAAAAGAAACAACCAAAACCAAAAACTTGGTGGAAAGGTATAGGTTAAAACTACAACATTATCATTAAAACTAAAATATGGTAAAGCCCTACAGCTTGTGGAGAAGGCCAGAACTCGACACAAAGGAGAAGATGCCTCTCGCCATAGCACAAGCTTCTTCCCCAAGCACTGAGGAGAGAAGGTACGGTACGATCCGTTGCTGGCTCGGCACCCGGAAAGGTATCGCTGACGAAGGTCTTCAAGACTGGGGCATTTGACAAGGAGATGCCACACAGTCAAAGGAACCAGACAGTCATCACAATAGGGAGGGGGTGCCCTCTCCATTAAAAAACCATTAATCAGCCTTGTGTGGCAAATACGGAGTCGGGCCAAAGCTGCTTCCCACTGTCGGGACAGTCTCACATACCCCCCATCGCCCAGGTTCCGACAAATGCTGTGTAGTTTGTTCGCCCCTGCTGCATCCCACCTCCTCTGCCAGCAGAAACGAACAGCCTCCACAGTGGCTGAACATAAATCCTTGGATGGGACACAGTAATGAGAGAGGAAGGGCGAGAGGCAGCAGCTTTGGCCAAAGAGTCAGCACGCTCGTTGCCCATGACCCCCACATGTGCAAGGACCCAACGCAGTTGTACAGAGTATCCTCGCATACATAATAAGAAGAGCCACTCCAAGACAGACAGGACTAAGGGATGTGATGGGAAGCCACGAGACAAAGCCTGTAGGGCACTGGCTGAGTCACTAAAAATGGTAAAAGAAGCTGGAGGAAAACTAAAAATCAATTTAACCACGACTAAAATGACAGTAAGGTCAGCAGTAAAAACAGATGCAGAAGGAGGGAGACTCCCACCATGGCTAAAATCACGAAAAATAACACCAAAGCCTGTCCCCACGCAGGATTTAGAGCCATCAGTATACTGTATACAGGTATCGAGTCACTGTGAGCACAGGCATGTTCTAAAAAATAAGACAAAGCTGCCTGTGTGGAAAGAGAGGCCTTCCTCTCAAAGAAGTAATCACATGGTTGTACCTCTGGGAGAAGCTAGGGAGCCTTTCAGGGAACAAGCACAGGGCAAACAGGGGAGGACTGGACACCCAACTTCCCCATGGCTCTGCACCCAAACGGGTGTGGATAGCGAAGGAGGGTGTCAAAAAGGGAGAAGAGCGACCTCAGAGACAGCCTTACAGAGTGAGGCTGGAAGACGGTGAAGGCGGTGCTAACACTGCACCATCAAGGACTGCCGGCGGAGATCCAGTGGCGGTTCGTTCACATCAACCAACAGACTTTCAATCGGGGAAGACCGGAAAGCCCCAGTTGACAGACGAATCCCAGCATGATGGACCGAATTTAGTAGCCTCAGCCGTGCCTCAGTAGCAGAAGAGTATCCCACACACCCATAGTCCAATTTGCTCCTTACTAAGGCACGGTAAAGTCGGAGCAGGATGGTTCTGTCAGTGCCCCAAGACAAGTGAGATAGTGTTCGTAGGAGAGACAGGGCACGGAGGCATGAGAGTCGTAATGAACGGATATGAGGTACCCACGTCAGTCTCCTGTCAAAAACAAGTCCAAGAAACCTTGTCTCATCCACATATCCCACCCTGTGGCCATGTAATCCCACTGAAGAATATCCTAGAAATAGTAATCAAGATCATTATTTTCATCAAAGCAGGGGCCCTTAACAGTCAATTGTTCAAAGAGCTGTGCAAAGACATGAATGCTGAACGTGAAACGCTGTTATGCTACACTGATGGATGTTAGCTCTTGACGGGAAATGTTCTGAGCCCATTCCTTGAACTTCGCACTGAAGTCAAACATTTCTTGGATGTTCAAGGAAAACATGATGTCCTGCAGCATCATGAAGAAGCACATTGGTATGAGCAATTAGCTTATCTTGCTGACATTTTTAACAGCAAAATCAGCTCAACCCAGGACTCCAAGAAGGTGCAAATATTATTATTAATCTTCAAGATAATCTATGAGAATTTGTCTCTAAGCTTCAGAAGTGGCGCAGGAAAGTGAGCACGGGGAACATTGCTATGTTTATATGACTCTCTGAAGTGCAAGACAGCAATGGAAAAGCTTGATCCCTTGCTGAAAACCAACATTCCTGAGCACCTGGAGTTGCTGGATATGGAACTGCTGAGGTATTTTCCTGATTTGGATGACAGTGAGGCAAAAATTGTGCCGAAATCCCTATTCTGGCAACATTTTTGTAGAGAACCTCCCAGAGGCAATGCAAGATGAATTCTTGGAACTCCGAAATGATTCATTTGCCAAAGATGCATTTGAAGAGAAGAGCTTGATTGAGTTTTTGGGTAGGGTTGAGTCGGTACTCAAACATCAGTAGAATAGCTATGTGGGTGCTTTTACCATTTTCTTCTACTTACGTCTGAGAGTCGGGGTTTTCCCTGTTGCTGAACATCAAATCTATACAGCGTAATCGACTCCTAGTAGAGGATGACTTCTGCTGTCCATTAAGTGCAACTCACCCATGGATATCCCAAGTTGTAGCAACCATACAGTTTCAGCCATCCCACTGAGTTGTATATGAGGTACATTCCAGTTACTGCTGATACTTTTTTCCATGCATATCTTTATGTGGTTATAATGCACTGCATTAACTGCAGATTTTTTTCCAAATCATTGGGTATTTAGCTGATTCGATTTAAAGTTTATTTTCATGTAATTTTTCTAATGCACTCCAGTATCTACAGATAATATATTTGACATATCAATAAAGTGAAATCTTTCCATAGTGTTCTTGTCCTATAGCTATTGGCACCATTACACTATTCATAACTAATAATAATTGAATCTGAAAAGATGACAGACATTGATGGGGGCCATGGAGATTATTATATATTATTCGGGGGCCACAGGCACAGAATAGAAAAGGTTAAGGACCATTGGCGCAGAAACATACAGTAACTGCACTAGTATGACAAAGATGTTTTCGTTGCATTGTTCCGTGGATCATGTGAATGTGAACCTAATGCGCCGCAGAAATTCAGAAGTCTGGCGAGTATTCTTGTTTTGTTTTGTTTTCAGCAAGGTTGTTATGAAGGACTGTGTTTTGTGAAAGTAAGTGCATGGAGGAGTAAGTGTACTGCAGTGAGGTGACATTACAGTGAGGGCAAAGTGGGCTGTTTGGGAATAGTGTTTTGTGTTGGCATTGAAGAGGAGTACAATGATTGCCACTTTGTACTAGGGAAAGTGGAACTGGTGTCTCTCTGGGGAATAAATAAATAAAAAATGTATATACAGATAGATCGATTGATCGACAGATAGACAGAGATAGGCAGATAAGTAGACATAAATAACTAGAGATAGATGGCTATAGGTAGACAGATAGCTGTAGCTAGCTAGACAGATAACTATTGATAACTAAATACCTATAGCCAGCTAGCTAAATATAACTAGTTAGCTCGATAGATAGATATATAGCGATAGATAGGGATATAAATAGACAGGCAAATACGTAGATAGACTGCTAGCTAGCCAGACAAGTAGATCCATGGATAGCATTGACATAGATAAAGAGACAGATAAATACAGATGAACAACGGCAGATGTAAATTGACACAGACATATATAGACATAGGTAGATAGACAGATAGATAGATAGATGGACGGATGGACAGAAAGACAGCAATGGCGAGAGTGATAGAGTGCGATGGCGGTAGCGAGAACTAGGCAGACTGATAGACAGATATAAAGATATAGGTAGAGACAGACCTATATAGAAAGACAGATAGATAAATGGATGGATAGATGGATAGGCTGATTGACCAACTGACTGACAGAGACAGAGATAGAAATACAGAAAGCTAGTTAGACAGATACAGATGGATTGACAGGTAAAGATAGATAGAGAAATTGATTATTAGATGGATGGACAGACAGACTGAGATGGAGATAAATGGAGATAAACAGATATATTGACAGACACATAGAGATATATTGATATATATATATAGATATAGATATAGATAGACATAGATACTAATAGATAGATAAATGTATAGATGGATGAATGGATGGACTAATAGATAGATGGATGGAAGAATAGATAGATGGAAAGTTAGATACATGGAAAGATAGATGGAAAGATGGATAGATAGATGGATAGATGGATGGATGAACAGATGAACAGGTGGATGGATGAACTGATGAACAGATGGATGGATGAATAGATGATCAGATGGATAGACAGATGGAGACAGACAGACAAATGAATGGATGGATAAGTGGACAGACAGATGAACAGATCGATAGACAGATGAATGGATGGATAGATGGATATATAAATAGATAAACACACAGATAGCTAGATGGATGGATTGATGGTTGGATGGAGAGATGGACAGATGGAAAGATCGATGGATGGATAGATGGGTAGATATGTGGATCGATAAATGGATGGATGGATGGATAGATGGGTAGATGGATAGATGAATAATGGATGGATGGATAGATGGGTAGATGGATAGATGAATAATGGATGGATGGACAGATGGGTGGATGGATAGATGGATGGAGAGATGAATAGATGGATGGATGGACAGATAGATGAACAGATGGATGGAAGGATGGATGGATGTATGAATGGATGGATGGATGGATGGTTAGATGAACAGATGGATGGATGGACATATGAATAGATGGATGGATGGACGGGTGGATAGATGGATAGATGAATAGATGGATGGATAGAATAGATGGATGGATGGATGGATAGAAGAATAGATGGACAGTGAACAGATGGATGGATGGATAGAAGAATAGATGGATAGTGAACAGATAAACAGATATAGATTGATGGATAGATGGATGGATGGTTGGATAGACAGATAGATAGATAGAGAGAGACAGATACAGACTGATAGATACATGGAAAGATATATAGATATATGAAAGGTAGATAGATGAAAGACAGACGTAACGATGGATAGATGGAAAGATGGATATACAGAAAAAACTGGTAGATGGAATGAGGGATAGATAGATGAATGGATGGAATGATGGAAAACTGGTAGATGGAATGAGGGATAGACAGATGAATGGATGGAATGATGGGAGGATACATGGATAGACTGGATGGATAGATAGATAGATGCATAGATAGACAGGTGGACAGACTAACAGACTGACTGACTGTTACAGATGAACCTGATGCCTCCCGACATCAACACAGAACCGCCTCCATAGCAGTCATGTTTCCTGCTGGTAACATCAATAAATCATTCACCAAGGCGCCGCCAGACCCGTTTCCTGGCGTTAGTGAAGCGCACTGACAAGAGAGATTTGTGGAGAGGACCTGGGACAAGTGCTGCAGCGTCCACCTCACGTACTGTCAGCACCAGTTCATGCAATTCTTCCTGTGACTTTGAAGAAGTGGTGTCCTCACAGCTGGTCTTCGTGGTGCAAAGTTTGTTGAATGCAGACGGTTGTGAATGGTTTGGTCGCTGACATTTATGTCAGTAACTGCTCTCAGTTGTCTCCTCAAAGAGTTGGCTGTGACAATTCGATGATGATGAATCGGTCTTGTCTTTCTGTGAATGACTTAGGTCTTCTAGTGGGTGTCGTTCTCCAACCTAAGCTCTGTCAGTCTCTGTTTGACTGAGTGAATCACGCCAAGTCTTCTTGCCCCCTCTCTCATTGAAACCTTCTCCTAGATCTATGGTAGAGGCCGACATCTAACTGCGTCACCCACTTTGCGTCTTGGCGTCATGAATATCTGAAGGCCTGTATTGCCCCTTTATATCCGCCAAAATGGAACCAATATTCATGGGCACTATTCAGCAGTAACTTGGTTTTCACGTGATTTGCAACCTTTCTTGCTTCACTCTTTCGGCCAGGCTAACTGCCATGAAAAACTGGCAGTTTTTCGTGGATGATGCGTTACACATAAGTCACGGTGTACAGTTGCTGACCAGAACAGTTTCGGTTTTTGCTTGAAAATGTATTTTGTATTATTTCATTCGGCCTTGGCAGAATTTCGTGTTTTGACATTTTAAAAAATCGGAAGTGGGTCTTAATTTTGTTTTTAGTGATTATATATATATATATATATATATATATATATGCTAGCAGTGGTATCTGGCATTGCCCGGGAGAAAAAGGTGAACACTCTACTCCTATGTGTTCTAGTTCAATCTTACTACTCCAGAAAGACCATGTACAGACGTCGGAATAAGTTCGTTTCCTTTTCCGTGTTTGTAACACTGCTCGATGGAGAGCTACCCCCTCCTCCTCCCTTCCTCATAGTCCCACACTCCCACCCAACCCCCCCACTTTTCTCTCCTACCCCATAACCCCACCAGGTACCCTCCATACTCTCGCTCACAGCCAGCTAGGGGTTTCTTAACTTCAAGCACCTCGCTAATGAGGTGCATTGTATTCCGGTAGATGTCACCACCATTGCGACAAACACATTCCCCATGCTGTTTAATAAGTATATTTTTCTTTTATAAATATCTACACTGTTGCGTGAAACAGTGAACCATAGTAATGTCATATACTGTAATATAAATAATACAAATAGAACACACGTATATATATATAACGTAGCGTGAATTGTTTATATACATAAAACGGATATTAAAATATCATTAATGGAATACGATGGCAACCCGCCATTTCAGTGGTCCTATATTATTTCATTTCTGCTACATTTAGTGCAAGTTAGGTTCTTAATACACAGTTTGTTCAGACTGTAAATTGCGCCTAGTGGGTGTCTTGAATCATTCAGTCTCTTTGTGGGCAGAAATAAAATGTTGAGTAAATACTGGGACTCAACATTTTGCTCACTCCCTTCACCCATGCACACCACAAGACCCGTGTTGCCACGGTTTGAGAAGGCCGTGGTGTTGCCCCCTCAGACCCTCCAAAGCAATTATAGTACCTTACTTTATCTAACCTAACCAGACCACAAGTAGCCTAGACTAAATTGTATTATTTTAAGCATTAGCCCTAGTGCGTTTGTTTTGAAAACAAATCTCGTGTGAAAAAACTTAAACACTGGACTGTCTTGTGCGCATGCGTGAAGTGAGTGAGCAAAATGTTGAGTCCCAGTATTTACTCAGCATTAAATTTCTGCCCACATAGAGACTGAATGAGTCAAGATACCTACTAGGCATAATTTACAGTCTGATCAAACTATGTATTAAGAACCTAACTTGCACTAAATGTAGCAGAATTAAATAATATAGGACCATCATATTCCATCAATGATAATTTCCGTTTATGATAAATATAAACAATTCACGCTACGTTATATATACGTGTTTTATTTGTATTATTTATATTACGGTATATGACATTACTATATTTCACAGTTTCACACAACAGTGTAGAAATTTAACTAAGAAAAATATGCTTTTTAAAGAGTGCGGGGATTCTGTTTGTCCCAGTGGTAGTGACAGCTACCGGAATACTAGGCTTTTTCCGAAGCACCCCATTACGTGTAGTCCGAACAACTAATAAAGAAATCTCTATCTATATACCTAGGTTGCTTCCCCCAAGGAAAGGGAGGTAGCCGAGACGGGACGACACACTCGCAATTTACTCATCCATTCAAACACATTCATTCACATCTTAGCCCCAAAGGGGAGAAGGGACAGATCCTCACAGCATCACACCCTACAAGGGTCAACTGCGCAGTGCAATCAGTGACATCAGCAGCAGGGCCCGACAGCAGAGCTGGTTTACCCCTGCCACATCATAATAGACCCATCCCCTTATCCGCACCTGACCTGACTAGCTGATCAGACCAAATGTGGGAGAATATCCCCTCAGGGCTGCATCATCATTTATTCATTCACAATTTCTCTCCATTTATTTCTGTCACCACAGCCACTCTTCCTTGCTCAACAGACATCCCTCTCGCATCCAGCGCTCTCTTCACACTGTCCATCCATACTATTCGTGGTCTCCCTCTCAGCCTTTAACCTCTCACATCAGATCTAGTTATCTTTTTCACCAATTGCTCATTATCCATTCTCTCCATATGCCCAACCCATCGCAACACCCTCTGCTCAACTCTACCAGCCATCTCCCGAACAACTCCAGTTCTCTTTCGCGCCTCATCATATCGCACTCGATCCATACGCGTCACTCCACACATACTCCTCAGACACCTCATCTCCATTACATTCAAACTTTTCCTCTCTGCTACACCCATATTCCATGTTTCAGCCCCATATAATGCAGTCGGTACCACAACACCCTCATACAGCCTTCTCTTTACATCCATTCTAAGCGAACGACATCTAAACACTTTTTTCATTCCTCTAAGCACCTTACCTACTTCATTCATTCTAAACTTCACTTCTGCATCTATTCTTCCATCCACAGCAACATGTGACCCTAAATATTTAAAACACTCTACCTCCTCAAGCAACTCACCATTCTAAACTATATTCATCCCCCTACCATCTATCATCCTCGTACACACGTCACTTTACTCTTATTCTCATTTACTTTCAATATCCTCCTTTCACACACCCTTCCAAACTCCTCTACTAACTGTCTCAATCTCTCCTCTGAATCAGCCACCAGTGCGGTATAATCTGCAAACAGCAGCTGCGTCAGATTCTACTCTCCACCATCAACATTCACCAAACTCAGACCTCCACCTAACACTCTTGCACTCACCTCCCTTACAACACCATCCATGTAAATATTAAACAACCAAGGCAACATCACACATCCCTGTCGCAGCCACACTCTCATGGGAAACCATTCACTCACAGCATTTCCCACTCTTAGACACGCTCTACTATTTACATAAAAACTTTTCACCCCTTTTAGTAACCTACCATCAAGTCCATACAATCTTAAAAGAGTCCACAAAGCCTCCCTATCAATTCTATCATAAGCTTTCTCTAAATCCATGAATGCCCAAAACATATCCGTGCCTTTCACTAAATACTTTTCACAAACTTGTCTCACAGCGAACACCTGATCCAAGCATTCCCTCCCTCTCCTAAAGCCACACTGCTCATCACCAATCACTCTTTCTGCACCCTCTCTAACTCTCATAATTAACACTCTACCATACACCTTACCTACAACACTCAACAGACTTATACCCCTAAAGCTAGTACATTCATATTTATCACCCTTGCCTTTATACAACAGGACCACACAGGCAGTTGCCCAGTCAATTAGCACCCATACCTTTCACAAAGCACACATTCAACAATCTTACTAACCAGTCAACAATAGTCACTCCACCACCCTTCAAGCATTCCATAGCACACCCAACAATATGTGCATCTTTCCCTGTTTTCATCTCCTTTACTGCCTTCTCCACTTCCTCCTTCATGATCAAAGAATCATTCAACTCTCCCAACACATTTATTCCTTGCACCCTTCCATCCGCCACAATCTCAGCCACCCTTTCCTCCTCTACATTTAACAATCTTTCAAAATACTCTGCCCATCTCTTCTTTACTGCATCCATCTCAATTAACATCCTTCCATCCTCTGCTTTTACTCGCTCTTCCCTCCCAGACTCTCCCTTTCGCATCCTTTCACCTCCTTCCGGAACATTTTCTTATTCTGTTGAAAATTCTCTGTCAGCCGCCTACCCCACCTTTCATCTGCTGCCACTTCAGCATCATGCACAGCCCTTCTCGCTCTATTCCTCTTTTCCTTATACCTCTCATATGACTCCTTATCCTTCCTCTGCAGCCACACTTCATATGCAAGTCTCTTCTCAGCTACAGCCATACGTACTTCCTCGCACCACCATTCACTTCCTTTTCTTACACCACCACCCACACATCTCACACCACACACCTCTTCTGCATGCCTCACCACAGCAGTCTTAAACAACTGCCATTCCTCCTCCACACTGCCATTTTCCTGATCTTTTACTGCGTTCCACTCATCTTTCAATTTCTCCTGATACTCTATCATTTTCTCCCTTTTATCCAACTCACTTTCAAAACCTCCCTGCCACACCTAACCCTGCTAGCTCTCACCCATCTCTTACCTACTGTTAACTTTCCCTCCACCAGGTAGACATACCTCCACCCTCCCCTCTCAGAACTCTCACATCCAACAATCTTCCTATTACATTCCTAGACACAACCACATAGTATCCACAACCCTTCCACCCTCCTGTCTCACCCATGTATACTTGTAAATATTTTGCTTCTCGAACAGGGTATTTCCAATCACCATCTCTCGCTCAACACACATCCCTATCATTCGTTCCCCATTTTCATTTCTTCCAGGCACACCATGCATACCAACTACACCTTCAACTGCTACATTTCCCACTCTAGCATTCAGATCTCCCATCATTACCACATTCACATTCGCTCCAAAACTCTGCAGACACTCATCAACATCATTCCAGAAAGACTCCATCTCTTGTTCATCCCTTTCACTACCAGGCCCATATGCACTCACAAACACCCACAACTCACGTTCAAATTTCGCTTTCACCCACATCAGTCTCGATGACACCTTCCATTCAATCACACATTGCTGTACTTCCGGACTCACTAACAAGGCCACACCTTCTCTTGCCCTTCCTCTATCAGCACCTGACAATCTTCCATTCACATTTCCAAACATAGACTCACCCTTCCCTTTCATCTTCGTATCACTCAAAGCTAACACATCCAACTTTCTTCTCACAAACATTCTTCCAATCTCCTCCCTTTAAGTCTCAATCGTACTACATCCACGCACATTCATAGACCCAATCTTCAGGGTACGGGGATAACTCCATCCCCCATCCCTTTCTCTGGCCTGTCTCTTTTTAGGAACTAAAAAACAGAGGAGGGGGTCCCTAGTCCCTTCACCCCGCCCCTTTTAGTCGCCTTTTACGACACGCAGGGAATACGGTGGCAGTATTCTTTCTAACACAACCTGGCCGCAGAGTAGTAGTACCACCCCATAGTGCGGCCAGATTGTGTCCCCCCCCGCCATAGGGGGGGGGAAGGTTTACCACACTGTGTGTGTGTGTGTGTGTGTGTGTGTGTGTGTGTGTGTGTGTGTGTCTGTGTCTGTGTGTGTCTGTGTGTGTGTGTGTGTGTGTGAGAGAGAGAGAGAGAGAGAGAGAGAGAGAGAGAGAGAGAGAGAGAGAGAGAGAGAGAGAGAGAGAGAGAGAATAAATCTGCTGTGATTAAATATTGCGATAGTAGACACCTCTTTTACACACACACACACACACACACACACACACACACACACACACACAGTGAGAGAGAGGAGTTATAAGGAAACGTTAGGATCATGACTATTCCTCCAATACCGTGGAGATATTTCTTGTTTGCCTGGGAATGCATATCCAGTTCCCATTTATTCTAGTGTAAGATCCTGCCGATGAATCCCTTAAACTTCTCTACTGTTAACAACGTCCATGTTGAGTCAGTTCCATGTGGAGCAGATCATGCACGTGAAAAAGTTTTCACGTAATTCTGTTGGTAAATTTTCTCATTTACGGCTTCCAGCCATGGTTGTGTACCGAGTCCGTGTTAATAGTAAGTAACTTTCTATGTAATGATTGTGAAACCGATTCAGATTTTAAACACTTTAATGAACTGACCTCGTAGTCTATGAGTTTATACTAAAAAAGTCCCATAGTCCTCAGGCGAACCTAACACCTTAGTCTCCTGAACTCTTTTTAAGTCGACGTATGTCTTTTTCAAGCGACCAAAATTCCATAGCAACTTAGGAAGTGGCCGTATTAAGGAGACATAGACTGTGAGAACAATCGCTTTATTCCTAGAGAGAGAGAGAGAGAGACTTGGAATGGTAAGAACAATCAGGAGAAATGCTGATAAGAAAAGTGAGAGGAGAAACTGAAGCAGAGAAGAGGAAAACACGCTGGGGAAAAAATGGAGCAATGTTATAGAAGTGACACAGGGATGGAAGCGCGCGCGCGCGCGCACGCACGCACGCACGCACGCACACACACACACACACACACACACACACACACACACACACACACACACACACATGTACTCACAAACGCACACTCTGAACATTTGTCGACCTATCTGTCTGTGCCTGTCTGTATACTGCCCCTCCCCCCCCCATCTCTTTCTCTGGATCCTTTGTCTCATCCCCAGTTTCCTTTTCCCTCCTTCCTCTTTCTTTATAGGTGTCTGCTCAGTCCCTACCTTCCTCCCTCTCGCCTTTCCTTCGTCTGTCTCCCCCTGTGTCACTCCCTCCTTACCTCACTCTTCTTTATCCCTTCCTGTCACAACTTTGTCTTACTTTTTTCATTAGTCATGTGTTACCTTTTCTTCTCCATTACTCTCTCCGTATTTCTTTACTTGTACTGAACCCATTTCCTTCACTGCTTTCTTCCCCCAGTAATAACTGCATGCTCCTTTTTCTCTCCCTCTCTCCGTCGCTCCCTGTCACCCGAAATCTCCTCTTTCAATCCGCTCTTCCCACTGTCTTTCCCTCCCTCCCTCTCCCTCCCCTTGTCTTTCCTTCTTAACATCCCCCTCCCCTTTCTTGCCCTAAAAATTAACCTATTTTCTTCCCATCCGTAATCTCTACTTTCTCTCCGCAAATTTCTCTAATTTCTCTATTTCTCTCCCTCCCTTTTCACTTGAATGTCATTCTCAATGCTTTCGTCTTAGTTCTTTCCCTGCGTCCTTGCCATAATAACGCACTTTCTTCCTCCTCCCCATTACCTTGTCTCCTTTTCTAATTTTTCTCATATCGTTCTCAGTATTCCGTTCCGTAGCTCTCTTTCCCACTTTCTCCCTTTGTTATCCCTATTTCTATGTTTGCTCCATTCCAATTTTCTCTCAGCTGTCTCCCCTTTTGTCTCTGCTTCCTGTCTCCCAGCCTTCCAATTCACATCACCCTTTTCTCTTTCCCTTTCACACTGCTTGAATTTCATTTCACTTCTCACCGTCTCTTCTTCTCACCCTTTGTCTCTTAACTCTCGTTGTTCTCTCCTTGCCTCTCCCCTTTTTATTTTCTCTGTAACTGCCCTCTCATTTCTCATTATTCCACTCGCTCTCCCTCTCGGCCTGTCGCTCCCTGTCTTTTAACTCTCTGCCTCTGTCTCTGTCTCTCTCTCTCTCTCTCAGTGCAGTAAATTTTCCCTAACTTTGTTTATGTATATACTGTACTATTTTTTTATTAGTTGTTCGGACTATACGTAATTAGAGAGGTGCTTGAAGTACAGAAACTCCTAGCTGGTTGTGAGCGAGAGCATGGAGGGTACCGGATGGAGTTATGGGGTCGGAGAGAAAAGTAGGGGGGGTTGGGTGGGAGTGTGGGACTATGAGGAAGGGAGGAGGAGGGGGTAGCTCTCCATCGAGCAGTGTTACAAACGCCTTAGTCCACAGAAAAGGAAACGAACTTATTCCGACGTCTGTACCTCTTATACTTATGGAAAGGAATTATAAGAGGTCCATGAACTTTCTATTTCAGTTTCGCAGACTAACGCACAATATTTGTGCACACTTATTTACTGTTACTGGTGACCTCAAATTACCTCGGAGGTCAACTTCACATAGCCTATGTCCAAAGTGGAGGTCATGTGAGTCTCAATGCCAAAAATTAGGCTGCTGGGTCCAGTCATTCGAGCATGTACTACCGGTGATCTCAAATGACCTCTGACTGGTGACATCAAATGACCTAGAAGGTCAACCTCACATAGTCTATGTCTGAACTGGAGGTCGAGTCTCCATGCCAAAATTTGAGCTGCTGGGTCCAGTCATTTGAGTGTATATTACTGACAACCTCAAATGACCTCCAACCAGTGACCTCAAATGACCTAGGAGGTCAACCTCACATAGTCTGTGTCCGAACTGGAGGTCATGTGAGTCTCCATGCCAAAAATTGGTCTGCTGGGTCCATTTGTTCGAGTGTGTATTACCAGTGACCTCAAATGACCTCTAACCAGTGACCTCAAATTACCTCGGAGGTCAACCTCACATAGCCTATGTCCGAACTGGAGGTCATGTGAGTCCCCATGCCAAAAATTTGGCTGCAGGGGTACCCAGCGTTGCCTGGGCTAAAACGGTGAACACTTTACCGGTGGCCTCAGATGACCCACATCTGAATTTTGACCCGCCTAAAACCATCCTTGGGTCACCCTGATTCAGAATATAAAAGGGTGTGGGGGTCTCTGGCCCTTGGTTTGGGCGTGACTGAAGGACAAACATACAAACAAACAAACAACACCGCTATTCTTTATATATCTATATCTATATCTGTCTACATATCTATCTACATATCTATCTTTTTTTTTATGTGTCCGACTCTGGGCAAAGGCTCATATATCTATATCTATATCTATATATCTATATCTATCTATCTATCTATCTATCTATATATATATATATATATATATATATATATATATATATATATATATATATATATATATATATATATGTATGATATCAGTAACCAGGACATTAAGCAAATACAGAAATCCCTTCAAATCTACAAGTACAACATATGAAGCTTCGCAAATTACATACTTGATACCATCATGACTGAATTAGAAAACGTCAGTTGGGATATTATAGGTCTGAGTGAGATCCAAAGAACAGAAGAAAAATCATTCAGCTCCAAAACAGCAACCACCTACAGTATTATACAACAGAGGAAGGCAAAATGAAAGAGTTACTGGTGTAGGATTTCTAATTAACAGAAATCTTGATGAGAACATTGTTATTTTCAGCAGTTTGTCTGACAGGGCAGCATAAATTGTAATTAGCCTATGCAAAAGATGTGCCCTGAAAGTAATACATGTTTATGCACCCCACTTCTTAAAGCATAGATGAAGAAATAGAAACATTCTGCGATGACACTTCCCAGATTATGGAAGTAGAAATGACCACTTATACTCTACTCATGGGAGACTTCAATGCAGAAGTTGGCAAATCGAAAGCTGCAGAAGCATGTATGGGAAAGTTCGCAATAGGAAGGGGGAATAGCAGAGGTGAAATGATGGTAAATCATGCTGAAATGTATTATGTATCAGTTAGTCTTGCAAAAGTTTGTGGGACTCACTAATAGCCTCTCCATCACATAATGTTTGCTAATACCATTATCTTTGTTTTTTCGTATGAATGTTATGAGGAGAATTGCATGATCAGGGATATGACACCCCTTTTAACGTGGCAGCGTCCAGATTGACTCTATTGGATACAGTTATGTGAAGCCACAGAATGTGGTGAATGTTTTTGGCATATCCGATAGAGCCAGGATTCCAGGGGCTTGAATGATGAGTGATTGGAAGAGTGGCCCATTGGATTGGGCAAATTTGGGGCGTCTGGACAATGCTACTGCTCACCCTGCCCTAGGGTGGGAAAGGAAGTCCAGATGATGATGATGATGATGATGATGATGATAATCTATCTATCTATCTATTGCCAGACGCCTCAATCCCGTTTGGGGTGGCCACAAACAAATCGCCTCCAAGTCGCCCTGTCCCCCGCCATTTCACTGCCCTGCTCCCAACTCACACCCCCCTCTCTCATATACCTCTCCACCCCATCCCTCCATCTCATCCTCGGCCTCCCCCTCCCTCTTTCCCCCTCCACCTCACTCACATACACTCTCTTCGTCAGTCTTTCACCCTCCATCCTCTCCACATGGCCAAACCACCTCAGTGTGTTCCTCATAACGCTTCCTATCACATCCACATCAACACCACAACGCTCCTTTATATCCTCATTCGTCAGCCTGTCTCTCCATGTGACTCCACATATATATAGTACCCTACCTGCACAATGAATATGGTGAGGACAGACTCATTCCACGCAGTGCTGGTAAAGGTGTACTGTTTGGCTGGCAGTCTTGGTTCTATGGTCCACGTTATATCGTACTGTTTGTTCATTTGCCACTCGCTCGTGATGCTGCATGTAAAGTTGACGGTCTCGTTCTGAAAAATAAAAAATCTGCTTAATTCTGACCAATATGGATGAAGATGATGTAACCATGGTGTTTTTAAATTTTCCATTCGCTCATTATTCTGCATGTGAAGTTGATGGTCTCATTCAGAAATATAGAGGAAAAAAAGATGATTACAAGGAGTGGGCTGTATCACCAGCCGATTAGGACGATACTTCCGAGGAGGGTTGGAAAATTGAAGATAGGGAAAGCTGGAACTCCTGTCTCAATAGTCCTCGGCACACCTTGAACATCCTCCTTTGCCGACCTTTTTCAGTGACAATAACACAGAGAATAAGCCAGCATACTCTCCCAAGCACGTTTCTGTGTCTTATGCAATACTTTACATGCACTTTATATACCACACAACATACCCTATTACGTCACTGGGGTTAATGTTAGCAAGGGCATGAAGCCAAGAAACTTTGGGGCCGGGACGGGAGAGGGCTTATATCTGCGCCAGAGAATATAGGTCACTGCAGTTCCCAGGCTGCCACTTCTGCCCAATACAGAGGGTCCCGAACCTGGGAGTAGCGTTCCAGAAGGCTGCCCTATCATTGGGTGTATAATGGTGGGACAGATGCAGGTCCAATGGTGTGCTTGGATGGTGTCCCTGTAGTCTGACCTGACAGGGCGCCCTGAGGCCACTGCTAGTCACTGGCCATGGCTAGTAGGCTATGGGTACCTGATCCATTGCCTGGAATCGGGACTGCGGGCGAGTGGAGCCTGTGGCCCATCTCCTTTATTTAACCTCTGACATGACAAAAACGAAACAAAACAAGGGCATGCACGTGGAGTCTAAATCAGCTAAAGAGTTCAAAGTGGTATCATAGAATGTGGGTAATTTGAAGGGTTGAAGGGGGAAGTGGTGGAGACTGAGTAGGAGGTAAATGGATGTCTGCTGCCTACAGGAAGCTACTGTAGGTTCAGGGAAGGGTCAGCTAGGGTGAGTGTTGGGAAGAAATGCAAGTAAAAGCTATTTTGGCAGGAATATGTAGACAGATATGATGGTGTGGGTATGCTGGTCGAGGAGAAATGGGTGGAATGTGTCATGAATGTAATGAAAATAAATGAAAAGATTATAGCAGTGAAAATATTATTTGGTA
Organism: Coenobita brevimanus; assembly: GCF_032717465.1. NCBI lineage: Eukaryota > Metazoa > Arthropoda > Malacostraca > Decapoda > Coenobitidae > Coenobita > Coenobita brevimanus. The sequence continues at coordinate 36,142,380 of NC_137016.1, read as the reverse complement.
AACTCATGAGTACAGTTATATCAGCATATTCTCCACAGTTTGGCTTAATAATGGAGAGAAAGATGGATTCTGGAATGATATGTGTAATTGGTGGTATGGGGGAAGATGAGATAGTAGTTTTGGATGGAGATTTATGCTATGAAGGGGTGCATGAAAAATGTGCATATGGACAAGGAATCCGGAAGGGGAAAGGATACTTGTGTTTGGGAAGGCAGTTAACTGCAGCACGCATTTTAGGAACAGAAAGAGTAAGTTGATTACATATGAGTCTGGGAATAATATTAGCCAGATGGATTATTTCTTGGTCAGGAGGGGTTGATAGGAGGTTGGTGAGGAATGTTAAAGTTGTAGGGAGTGAAGAGTGTGTTTGGTAACACAGATTATTGATATGCAACATGGTACTTTAGGAGCACGTGGTGAAGAAGAGGATCAATGCATCCATAAGGAAAATATGGAAGTTGAAAAACCAAGCAGTAAGAGATGCCTTTTATAGCGAGATGAGTAGAGCTGTGGTTGAACAGGCAGCTGTTGATAGAAGTGTTAATGAACAGTATAGAGCTCTCAATACCAATCTTTTGAGAGTTACTGATTCAGTATGTGGCTGGAAAGAGGGCCTTCCAAGACATAAGGTAACATTGAGGTGGGATGAGGGTGTAGAAGCCGCACTTTTGAAGAAAAGAAGACTTTTCAGGGAATGGAGAAGTGATGGTAACAAAAATGAATACTTGACTGCCAGTGTAAGTCCAGAGATTTTTACAGGATAACCTAGATAGTGCCGAAAGAAGAATGTGGTACTTAAGGTGGCAAATCAGATGAAGAGGAACAACAAGGATATCAGAGGTGAGCAGTGTCTGAAGACTAAAGATGCTTGGAGAGAGCATTATAACCGATTACTGAATGAGAGGGTTGGCTAGAACACGGAAGTTTGGAGTCAGTGGATCCAGGGTGATTCCCTGAAAAGAGGAAATTATAGGGGCATAAAACTTTTGGACCACATAATGGGGGTAATGATGAAAGTCCTAGAAGGTATGATAAGGGAAAGCGTGAATACTGACGAGATGCAGTTTGGGTTTATGCCAGGCAAAGGGATAACAGATTGTCTGACAGCTTCAGAAAAAAAAAAAAATATTTGAAGGAAAAGGGAGGTATGGTTTGTTTTTGTTGATTGTAGGAGGCCTTTGACAGAGTCCCTAAGAAGGTGGTGATGTGGGCAATGATAAAGCCTTAGATCGAGGAGTGGCTGGTTCGAGTAGTTACGGGTATGGTATGTGGGTGCGTTCTTGCAGGTGAGCGTGATTAGTGATTTGTGTGATGAATTTTCCGTGAATGTTGGCGTGCATCAGGAGTCAGTTTTGAGTCCCTTACTGCATGTCATGGTGTTTGAAGCTCTCTCACCTGATATCAGGAATGGACTCCCAGGGGAGATGTATGCTGATGACCTGGCGTTGACTGCAGAGAAAGAGAGGGAGGCAAAGTAAAGATCTGGAAAGAGGGGAGACTGAATGAGGCACAAGGATTTGAGAGTAAATGTGGAGAAAACAAAAGTGATGATGTCAAGGGCTGGTGGCAGTACGTGGCCATGTGCAGTATACTGTACCACAAGGGTGTGGAAATTAACTCCATTTGGTGCAGTAGTTGTGACAAGTGGGTGCATAAGAGATGCAGTGCTATTAGAGGCTGGCCGTGAAATAATGTTGATTTTATGTGTGCGGTGTGTCTGGGAGAGCATGTAGAGATTGAGTGGTATGAAAGGACTGATCTTTGCTGGAGTGTCTCTTGAGTGTGTGGACGAGTTTTGTTATTTGGGGGACATATTATGTACTGGAGGTGGGGCTGGAGCTAGCTCTGTGGCTAGAGTAAAGAATGGTTGGGGGAGGTTCGGGGAGATGTTGCTCCTCCTATCACTTAGAAGACTCCCCCCTCCGTGCTATGGGATCCTTGTATGCATCATATATTAAGAGTGTAATTCTGTATGGTAGTGAGACCTGGGCAGTAAAAGAAGAGGATCTTCGTAGGCTCAAACGTATAGAAATAACAATGAATGCAAGGCCCGGGGAGTAATTATTGCGATTGAAGAGCTGAAAGAAGAATGGGTCTGAATGTCCTGGAGTTGTGATGGGGAATGGTACATTGAGATGGTTTGGGTATGTTGAGAGGATGGAAGGTGACAGTTGGGCACGGAAGCTGAGGGGTGTGAATGTTGAGGATAGGGTTGCTTGAAGCTACCAAAACAGACCTAAGATGAAGTCATAACGTGTGACCTCGAGGGATAAGTGACTGAATAGGGACACTGCCAGAGATTGAGCAGCACGGGAAGCCTCCATTAGGTGACCAAAGCCAATGCATGCAAGCATGTTGAAGCCTTTATAAGCGATATGATACGATCTCTGCCGAACTTGTCTCCATCACTCATGTCAGGGCTGATGCTGCTGAAATGCATGGATATAATAATGTCTCTTTATTACTTTTTAAAATAATCTGTTCGTATATGATGTTGCACATAAAGCTGAGGGTTCTGTAAAAAAAAAAATAAAAGTGCTCGCTTGTGACTTTTCTTGAAGCTGTTGTCCTGTGTCGTTACTCATAAATGAGAAGGTAAGGAAAATGCATACACTGCTTGCAAATATGAGAATATCATTCACATAATATAAACGAAGACATGCTCAGAAAGATAGTAAAATATTTCATCAGACCAACAGTTAAATATGCATCAGTAGTCTGGAATTCTTATCTCAGCAAACACATAGATATAATTGAAAAAAGTACAAGGGCCGCTACAAGATGGGCACCAAGCTTAAAGGGTCTAAGCTATGAAGAAAGATTAGCAAAACTGAACCTACCAATATTACAAGTGAGAAGGAAAAGAGGAGACATAATTATGTTATATAAATGTATCCCAGGGAAAGAGAAAATAGACATCAGTGAGTAAAGGGGAGGCATTAGCATTAGGACACTGCACAAGACTGCATAAAAAGAGAGGTGACAAAGATGTAAGGAAATTCAGTTTCCCAAACAGGGCAATTGATCAGTGGAATGCGCTACCGAATGAAATAGGGCTTGCCAAAACTACCCATAAATTTTAAGATATGTATGATGAAAAGGGCTTAATACACGGGACAGAAGCTTGACTCATTATTTCTGTAAAGATACAATTAGGTAAACACACACACACACACACACACACACACACACACACACACACACACACACACACACACACACACACACACGAGTTGAGGCTTTGGCGTTTCTTAACCTGGGGTGCTAGCATCCCCAGGGGATGCTGAAATGAATTTTAGGGGGTGCTGGGAAATGCTGCATCTGTGGCGGTAAAATGTCAGTGTTCCTAGCACGGGGTGACCAGTATTGAAGGGATACTTTTTGACAAATGTATTCTGTATATTTATTTTTTTAATTTCATAAACTTTAACCTGATTTTCAACTGAGTTAACGCATTTTAGCATGGTGATGAAAAGCACTAAATTTGTACGAACATTCCACACTTTCGTAGGAAGTCTGTGTCACAAAGTTTTGTGGTACACGTTCGGTACGTGTGCTGATGTCTGACGTGAGACGGTGAAACCGCGCCGCTCCCGGCAGTAGTTGCGTGGTAGCAGTGCGGCAGTACAGTCCAGTCCTTGTATCTTTGAGTTACGCGTTAATTTCAAGTTCCAGTAATACTGGTAAGAGCATTGGGAGGTATATTCTTCCTCATTCGCTCTTAACTCACATAACATTCTCTCTCTCTCTCTCTCTCTCTCTCTCTCTCTCTCCCCCCAATGTGTCGCATCATTTTTTCATAAATGAATGGACTGATGACGCTGGTCCAAACCAGCACCAATTTAATGGGCCGGGAAAATGTTTGAGCCTACCCTGATTAAGACTTTCAGCTTTTTTTTATTAAAGGTATCATTCCCTGACTATAAACTGCACACATATCATTACCTACACCCCCGAAGGTGTATTAAGAATATGTGTTCGTCTGAGTGTTTGTTAACATCTCTCATAAGTAGTTGCTTCTTTTTTTTTTTAAGTTATTTCTTTTTTTACGAGAGCGTTACCAAAGGTCAAAACACCAATCGATTGAATTTTGAAGGTCAAAATAATTTTAATTGGTGCTTTTTTGCTACCAGCCTCTTTGTTTTCTCTATAGGTTTGTGTGGTTCTGCAATGCCGAAGACACCCAAATGGAGTGACGAATATGTCACGTATGGCTTCACTGCACTCCTGGACGATCGTGGAGGACCAGACCGGGCATAATGCATGACCTGCCACTTCATTATTTGCAACTCTAATTTGAAGCCTGCTACACTCCGAGAACACCAGGTGAAGCATCCAGCTGCAGAACATGAACAAACTCTCGAGGTTCTGCAGGCTAAGAGGGCTAGATATGACCAGAAAGGTACACTACCCCGACTTGGATTCAAACCACAAGCTTCCTACAAGGTGGCATACCAGTGCATCAGGGAGAAGGCTTCGCATTCGGCTCCGTAAAACCTGATTAAGCCATACATCATTCGGATGGTAGAACTGGTCCTGGGAACAGAGGCAGCCAAGAAGATGAAGGACGTGCCTCTGTCCAATGACGTCATCGCAGGGAGAGTTGCAGATATGAGCTGCGACATCTTGGACCAGATTGTTCAGGAGATTAAGGACAGTCCCATCCGCATTAGTCTGCAGTTGGATGAATCAAATGATGTTTCCAACATGAGTCAGCTGACTGTGTATACCCGGTACATCAAGGATGGTGAAATTAAAGATGAATTCCTCTTCTGTGAGGCTTTGCAAACGACGACGAAAGCAGCAGATATATTCCGACTCTTGGACAAGTTCTTTGAGAAGCATCATATCAAGTGGGAGAAGGTAGGGTCGGTCTGCACAGATGATGCCCCAGCTGTGATAGGGAATAGGTCTGGCTTTGCTGCTCTGTTAAAGGATAGGGTACCAGATTTCATTGTGAAGCACTGTGTTCTCCATCGCCATGCTTTGGCGGCAAAGATGTTGCCGCCTCACCTCAAAGAAGTTCTGTCTATCTGTGTTCATGTTGTGAATTTCATCCGGGGTCGTCCTTTAAACCACAGAGTGTTCAAGTTACTTTGTGAGGAGATGGGAAGTGAACATCAAGTTCTTCTCTTCCACACAGAAGTGCGGTGGCTCTCCCGTGGGAAAATCCTAACCCGTATTGCAGAGCTCAATGATGAGATTGCAATATTTCTCCGAGAGTATCAGAGTTACTTCGCTGAAAAATTCGAGGACGAAACGTTCATCCTTTCTCTCTCCTATCTGGCAGATATTTTCAGCCATTTGAATGACCTCAACTTGTCCATGCAAGGCATGTTTGCTAGTAATATTGTTTGTACAGAGAAGATAGAATCCTTCAAGAAGAAGCTCTCACTCTGGAAGCGTCGAATCCAGGGAGGGAGTGTGGGAAGCTTTCCTATCCTTGAAGAGAAATTGGGGGATAAGACAATCAGCCCCATGCTTGTAGAAAATATTGTTGCTCACCTCTCGCACCTTGACACCACATGGCAAAGTACTTTCCCAAGGATCATAAATTTCCAGAATGGATTCAGCAGCCCTTCCTGGCAGACATGAGTGATGCTGACAACCTGAAGGAGGAGCTTACTGATCTGCAGGTGAACCAGGGTTGTCTGACAAATTCCGTACATTACCGCTGTCTGTTTTTTAGTGTGATCAGTTGGTAGCGTACCCAGGACTGGCGAGGACAGCCCTGCAGATAATCATTCCATTTCCAACTACCTACCTGTGTGAGAAGGCATTCTCCACCATGCTCCTGATCAAAACAACTGTCCGGAACCGCCTTCAAAGTGGGCTGCTCCACGATATGAGGGTGGCTCTGACCAACACGAAGCCTCGATTTGTGAAACTAGTAGCATATAAGCAACAACAAAAATCGCACTGATGAGTGTATGTTTGATTACCCTGCTGTGTATGTTTGATTGAGTTTGTCCATGTTTTTTACTTTTTTTTCGGTTTTTCTTATTGCTTTTGTCAATAGTATTGGCATCCTCAATGTTTTTTGTTTTGGAGAATAAACAAAATAAATGATCAAGCAGTACTGCACTTCACTTTACTTTATCCCTGTAGTAACCAGATGTTAGCTAGAGTTAGGGGTGCTGGACTGCCTAGACCTGACTACAGGGGGTGCTGAGGTCGGAAAAGGTTAAGAAACGCTGCGTTAGAGAGAACACGCATATCACCTCGCTCCGCGCTGGCCACCCTTGGCCACACCTAAATAGTATCTTTATATGAGTCAAGGTCTGTACTCGAGTAAACTAAATGGTGTTTTAATATAGTAGAGCAAGTATAAGCAAAAGTGTTGGCCAAATAACAGAATACATCCAATTAGTGCAAGAATGCACTGATCAACGCATCATCAGCTGAGTTGAGTTCGTCTATCACCAGGCGCGTGGCAAGGAGATGCGTACTTGTAAGTAGAAACTTGCTAATACCACAAGATTAGCACCATCTTTAGTAAAAGGAATTTGGATGGACTTAAGGAAAGGGATAAAGGTTGAAAACAGGATGATGATTTCTACCAGGAACTGGTAACAAACTAGCAGGGAGGGTGAATAAACTGGAGAAGGCTTTTCAGAGTGAAATGAATGAAATTAAGAAGCAACTGCACATGCAGAACGAAGAAAATGAAAAATTTGTAAAGGAATTTAAAAAAAAATTGATAAGCTTTCAGTTGAGGTGGGTTTACTTTGATGGAAGAGTAGTGATATGGCAAGTACAGTTATCAAGCACGAGAGTGTTTTTTATCAGAAATGTAGAAATGATAAAGAGACAATTAGGCAAGCAAGCAGTCTGACAGACCAAAGCAGTGATACTGAAGAGAAGATAACCCAGGTGAATGAACTTATGCAAAGTCTGGAAGATAATGTGGAAACTATATATGCTGAAATGGTGCCAGTAAGGAAAGATTTAGAAACAAGAGTCAAAGAAAAATGCATTAGAAAGGAAAAGAAAGAAACAATAAAAAACAACAACCCAAAATTGGTCAAAGATTTAGCAGATATTAACAAATCTATAGTAATCAATGATACGGATGAAGAAATAAAAAACAAAATCTCGAGAGACAAAGGCGACGGCAAATATAATGAGCATAATGAAGGAAGTCTATCTATCCGTAATCCCGTAAGAGGTGGCCATTTGACTCGAGTTATTTATTTTACGGGGAGGGGCACTAACCCTCCACCAACACACTTGTTGACACGTAGGGAGCACGTATGGTTTGGTTATATGGTTACCACCCAGTGTTGTAAATGGTTTCTTGGCATACAGGAAACCATTTGTATTGTCACTCAATGCAAAGCCACTTGTAAAGGAAAGAAAAACAATAAGAAGTTGCAGGAAAGATGGGAGAAATAGTAAGAGAGGAGGGCAGGCACAGAAAAAGAATGATAAAGGCTAAGGAAAAAGTAGGCAGCACTATATCAAGTGAGTGGATGATGGTCACCACCACCTACCACTATCAAGGAAGTATCAGAGGAAATCTGTGATAAAGACAGAGGAACACGAAAGGTTAGGGAAATAAATAAGTAAAGGCCCCTGGAAGTAGCCTTCCGGACTGTGATAACTGTGGGGGAAACACTAAACAATGCAAATCCATGGAAAAAGAGGAATTTTAAAAAGCGTGGATAAAAAGATGCCTAACTCAAGACGAAGTGGGAATGCTAAAGGACAAGAGGAAGGAGGCAAAAACAAAGAACAAGGAAAGATTAAAGGAAGAGTAATTTTTTTTTTTTTTTTTACAAAGTAATTGGATTGTAGGTACGAAGGTGGTACATAACCAACAAGGAATAAAAAGAAGGAAGGGAGCAGATTCAAGTTATGGCAAGTATGTAAACAAGATGATTAAGTTAATGTACTCAAATATAGATGGAATGGTGTCTAAATTATTAGAGACGGACGACTATACCGAAGAAAACGAACCACATATTATTTGACTGACTGAAACAAAATTAACCCAAAAGATATCAAACGATACCCTAATCTTACAGGAATACAATATATGAAGAAGAAACAAATTTAAGAAAAAGGAGGAATTATAATCTTAAAAAAAAACCTTCAAGTCAAAGTAATAAAAATAGATATACCCTCACAAGTAGAACTGATTGGATTGGAGATTTACACATCTGAAGGGAAATTAATATTGCAAATTTATATTGCCACCCAAAACAAACACTTGGGAAAGAGGCTAATATGAAGACCTAGCAGAAAGTACAGATCAGTGTTTAAGACATTACAACATAGAATGGAAGAGAAATCTGAAAGAATTATATTAACTGGAGATTTCAATACAAATGTAAGTTGGAATACTCTAGATGTAAGAAGTCATGAAAGCTCTTGGGATCAAAAGCTCCTGGATCTTGTGCAGGAATTTTTCCTAACACAGCATATAAAGGAAAACACCAGAAAACGAGGACTTGATGATTCATCAGCACTAGATCTTATATTTACTAGGCAAGAAAACGATATTGACAATATAATGTATCACCCTCCATTCGGCACAAGCGACCATGCAGTGTTAACCCGTCACGTCCCGAGGTTTTCCGCACCTCCGACATCCCCCAGTCCCGAGGTATTTTCGAAAAAAAATTTTTTGGCTAAAACCTTCACTTTTGGTGAGAAACATCGAAATTTCATAGAGAAATCACTCACCTGAGGTTTAAAATACCCAATCCAGGTAGGAGTTCCTCCTTACCTGACTGGGTTTTCTAACATGCTGGCACCAAAGAAAACGAGTTCTATGGGAGGGTAACTATTTTATCCACTCATAAACGGTATTTATTTATTTACTTGGTAAGAATGTATATGTAGTATGAGAGTATATTGGTTTTCAAGCAGTAAAAAAGGCATTATAAGCATTGTTTCACTCACTAACTAATCACCATACCTGACCTTTTTTTGCCACATTACCTGATCATTATTTCTGGCTGTTTCTTCTTCTAATGCTATGTAAACATTGTCCTCCACATTGTCATCGATTGGGGAATCACTCTGGCCCTGAATATCTTTACTAGCCAGGTCACTGGTAACAAGTCCTTTGCCAAGACAATGGCGTGAGGGGGGGAGGGGGGAGGTTATGCGGTGTAAGGCATTGTCCCTGCTTGGCATCTTGTAGAGGAATAGAGGAAGGTGTTCCGTGTATACATACGAAAAATCACGCGAAAATTGAAAATTGTGCAAGTTAGGGACCTTGCAATTGCACGACGTACTGGTACGTCACCGGGACTGGCAAATGCAAATAGTTGCAACGTACCCATACGTCGATGGGATGGGGCGGGTTAAAATTGCAACTTCAGGATTGCATATGACATAGTTACCAGTAATGAAAGTTACAAAAAGAGTCTAAACTACAAAATTGGCAACTATCATGACCTGATGAAGAACTTCTTAGAAACAGATTGGGAAAAGGTGCATAGAGAACAAGATTTAATTATTATATATAGAAAATTCTGTGCTTTTTAATGAAATAGAAGTTCAAAATTACATTCCTCAGCACAAAGAAACAAATGAAAACAAAAAAATTGTTTAATACAGAATGTAAAAATCAAAAGAAAAAAGAAACTTGCTGTGGAATAGATACAGAGGACACAATAGTAAGAAGGCATTTAACAACTACAAACAGGCAAGAACTGATTATACCAAGACAAGGAGGTAGGCTCAAAGACAGTTTGAAGAAGACATGATAAATATAAGTAGTGATCAACCTAAGCTATGCTACATCCGAATCAAAATCAAAGATAAAATACAGTCCGTTACAGACAAGGGGATCATTTATACACGAGTAAGATATTTATGAAGCACTTAATAAAAACTTCCAACCAGTCTTTACAAAAAAAATTAATTTTGAAAGAGATGATATGGAACATGCATGCCCACACATATTACCAGATATACAAATATCAAAAAAGGAAGTACAGGAAGAGTTAAGTAAATTAGACAAAGGAAAAGCATATGGCCCTCATGAAATTTCAGGTTGGGTGCTACATGAATGTGCAGAAGAGTTAAGCAGACCATTATACTGTATTTAATAATCAAGGAATCCTTAAGTTAAGGTAAACTATAAACTATCTAATATTTGGAAGAAAGCAAACATTGTTCCCCTATTCAAGAAAGGGTATAGACAGAATCCACTCAACTACCAACCAGCATCACTGACCAGTGTTGTATGATACTAGAAAAGCTCACAAGGAAATTTTGGGTAAACCATCTAGAAGAACATGGTATGATAACCGAAAGGCAGTTCGGTTTTAGAAAGGGAATATGTTACCAATCTACTAAGCTACCATCAGAGAGTTACAGAAACATTACAGAAAGAGAAGGATGGGAGGGGAGTATCTATTTAGATTTCAAGAAAGTATTTGCAGAGTACCGCACCAATGACTTTTATGGAAGCTGTACCATGAAGGAGGTATCCAAGGCAACCTGTACTGTTGGATGCAGGATTTTCTCAGAAAAAGGGAGATAACAGTACTAAAGGGAAGTTACTCATCATGGAGGGAAGTGACTAGCGGAGTTCCGTTGGGCTCAGTACTGGCACAAATTAAGTTTTTAGTATTGTTACATCCCCGTCTCACACTGCCACAGCCTCCAACAGCAGGACGTCACCTGGTGAGTTGTTCTTCCTATGGTTAGCGTTTCGGAGTACAGCACACAAAATTAGCTTGTGCTGTAAATAAACACTAGCTTCTCAAGTTCACTGTCTTTATTTACAAATAATTACACTGAGTGTTTTCCAACTTCACTATTCTCACAAGCACTGGAGCTATACAGACTTTACTAGCTACAATTACACTTACTGCTCGACAACACTTCAGTATTTTCACAAGTACCGATGATATACAAACTTCAATAACATATCAAACTTTGCCAGCAACACTTCACTATTTTCACAAGCATCCAAAATATCCAAACTTCACTAACACTGCACTACACTCAAACTGAACTGAAAACTTCCTGAACTCGCTCTAGTCTCTTCCCTATCCTTATATAAGCTTGCATTACTCCAGGAATTTCCAATACACACTCGACGGGGCAAAGTTAAACCAGTTACCGACTTGGAAACATCCAAAACATGCCAGAGATTTCTTACATTACATACACTGCAAATTATTTAGCATACAAACAAATGACATAATTTAACAAACAATCACATGAATAACACATTATTGAGAAAAAGAGCATAAAAATTAATGTACAACTTATGAAATAACTACGCTTCATGTAGCAGGATAACTGGCAACTCTGACTTGCACCGGAAGTGCAGTAAACATTGGGAATCAATGAGAAACTTCTTGACTACCTAACTGGCAAATCCCGCTTCTAAACACTACCCCCTCCCTAGTTCTTTGTCGTTGCGACAAAACTACACAATAAATAGAAACTTAAACCTTAATCCTAATGAAACGTATAACTATACACAAAATAATCCTTCAACTTATCAGGTCATCTTCTATGCTGCTTCCGATGATGTCCTTGCTCCTCTACACAGTCTACTCCTCCAGGAAGGTCTTGGTCCTCTTCCTGATTCACTTCTTCTCTTGTGAAACTGTCACCATCCTCTTGCACTTCAGCTCCTTGGTCCTACTCAACATCCTTGGCTGCAGGAGAGCACAATTCCTCAGAGATGTCCCAGCTGTACTGTCCTGGCCCATGGTACTGCCACAGACGATTCACGTGTACCACCTTTGGGCGAGACTTCCTGCCTCCCCCAGTCTGATATGTAATGTCTGAAAGGTAGTCCAACATAGTGTAAGGCCCGTCCTGTGTTCTCTGCACTTTCGGTATCTGTTCCTTCTTTTGCTGAGGATTGTATAACCAAATGCTGTCACCATCCTTGAAGCTCATCTCACTTGCCTTGGCATCATACTTGCACTTCATCACCTCTCCTGGAAATTTAAGGGCTCCTCACACTTGATGTTCCTCAGCCAGCCTTTCCTGAAGATGCTTCGCATAGCTGGAGGTGTCTGTAGGCAGCTCTTCACCAGGTGGGCTTCCCATTAACAAGTAAACGGGTAAGCGTAACTCATGGCCCAACATCAGTTTTGCCAGGGTGTAGCCGGTAGACTCATGGGATGCAGACTGCTATGCCATCAGCAACGCTGATAATTTCTGGTCCCATTCTGTTTGTCCCTCTATGCAGTACTTGGTCAGTTCTTGTCCCAGGGCCATTGAATTTCACCATCCCATCTGACTGTGGCCTTAGTGGGGTCGTCCTGGTCTTCTTGATCCCCAGTAACTTGCAGCATTCATGGAACACAGCAGACTCGAAGTTTGTACCCTGGTCTGAATGTAGCTATTGTGGCATCCCAAAACGATAGAAGAACTGGTCAAGCAACAACTGAGCAACAGTCGCGGCTTCTTGATCGGGGATGGCGTAGGCATCTGGCCACTTTGTGAAGTAGTCCATGAAGACACATATATACCGGTTTCCTCCTTCAATGAATGGCAAAGGTCCAGCAATGTCCACTGCAACTCTTCCCATTGGCACACCCACTTGGTACAGCTTGGATCCCCACACGTTTCTTGGGTCCCTTATTGGTACAACACACATCACAGGCCTGACACCACTCTTCAACATCCTGACACATACCATTCCAGCAGAACCTCTGTCGCAGCCAGCTTAGAGTTTTCTTCATTCCCAGGTGCCCGCTAGTGATTAGGTTATGGGACTCATCCAAGATCTCGGACCTCATCTTCTTCAGAACCACCAGTTGCCAATACTTGCTGAGGTCAGTCTCCCATTGACGCTCCAGTAGCCTGTTGTTCAAACGAAGAAGGTCACTGACTTCAGTAACTTTTGGTCTCGGGGCTTAACCCGGAAACTTCTTCCCAGTGTGGTCGCACTATACTCCGCTGCAGCCACTCTAGCACTGGTTGTAAATCTGCATGCTCTGTCTGCATCCTCTTCAGGTTTTCATCTGATGCTGGCCCTGTCACTGCAGTACAGCTGCGTTTCTTGCTATGATCTTTTTTACTACACCAGAGGCACTCCGAATCACAAGGCTGATGACTCAGGCTGTCAGCATTGCCATGTACCCGCCCAGGACAATGCTGCACTTCATAGTTGTGCTGGTCTAGCTTCCCGAGCCAGCATGCCAGTTGTCCTTCTGGATTCTTTAGCGTTTTCAGCCACTTGAGTGCTGCATGGTCCGTCCTGATGATGCAGTAGCACCCATACGAGTAGGGATGGAAGAAATCAAGGCTCTTCATCGCTGCCATGAGCTCCTTACGGGTCACACAGTAGTTCCACTCTGGTGGGCTGAGCTTCTTGCTTTAAGATACCATCACTTACTCTTTTTCATTCTTCTGTGACAGGATTGCACCAGTACCATAGTCACTAGCAACACAGTCCAAGATAAATGGCTGACTGATTAGAGTACGCCAATACTGGAGAGCTTGCCAACGCATGATTTCTGAGTGTCTGCTGTCCACACAAACTTCTGCCTCTTCCCCAGCAACTTGTGCAGAGGTGCAGCTATCGTTGCAAAGTCCTTGACAAAACACCGATAGTAGGTGCATAAACCCAGGAAACGCCGTAGCTCTTTCACACATGTTGGAACTGGCCAGTATTCCACAGCTGCCACCTTCTCCAGGTAAGTACGGACGCCACCTTTGCCTACAATGTGTCCCAGGTACTTTACTTCTTTCTGAAACAAGTAGCACTTCTTTGGGTTCAGTTTGAGGTGCTCTGTGTGGATCATGTTCAACACCTCTGACAGCCTCTCCAATTCGTGGTCAAAAGTCCGCCCAAACATTTTTACATCATCCAGATAGAAGAGAGCTGTCTGCCTGTGCAGGCCTTCAAGTATACGGTCCATGAGATGCTCAAAAGTAGCTGGGGCATTTCATAAGCCAAATCACTTACTGCCATAAACCCTGCCTGAATGAAAAGGCTCCCTTCCCTTTGTCCTCTGCAACCTTGACCTGATGATATCCTGCCTTCATGTCTAGGGTGGAGAACCACTTAGCACCTGACAGGGCATCCAGGGTGTCATCAATTCTTGGCAAGGGGTATGTGTCCTTCACTGTTACATCATTCAGAGTTTGATAATCTACACAGCACCTTACTGAACCATCCTTCTTCCTTACCAGAACCATTGCTGATGCCCAAGGAGTGCTGGACTTTTCTATCACTCCTTGACTTTGGAGATTCTCCATCACCTTCTCTATTTCTTGCCATTGGGCTGGCATCATCATTTGCGCTGGCTATTTAATCATGTGGTGATCCCCAGTGTCTATACAATGTTCCACCAGATCAGTGCGTCCCAGGTCTAGGTCTCCGGTGGAGAAGACATCATCAAACTTTGTCAGCAACTGCCTCAACTTCAATACTTGTGGGCCATCCAGGCATTGGCAACTCCTTGAAAATAGGTCTTGTAAGTGGTCTGGCAGGTAACCATCTTCTTTGACTACGTTCCTTTTACAGACCTTCTTCTGGTGCCACTCAGGGTCCACCGCCTGGAGCAGCCCCACAATTTCTCCCTCATTGATCTTCTGTGGCTCACGACAGAAATTGGCCACCACAACCAGCACTTCATCTGCACCTGTTTCCACCAAAGTTCTCCCCACCATCACTTTGGCCTTTGTCTTGCACTGCACATCAGGCTCCACTACCCCTAGACAGCTGTCAAAAGACCAACTCACCTTACACTGGAGCAACAGTTCTGATTCTGGGGGTATCACTGTAGTGCAGAGCACCCTCACCTCACCACCAGAACTGGTACATTTCACTGCCGTGACGGGAACTGACCTTCCTCGAACCTTCAACTTCATGGAGCAGAAGTCCAGCTCACACCCCATGGACATCAGATGGTCAAGACCCAGAAGTCAAGGATCCATCATGTTGGTCACGTGGACGTAAATGTAGCCTCTTGCCCTGCCACTTCAATCCAGACATCCAGGGGTCCTGTCAGTTCTGCATGGTGCCCAGTTATACCACACAGATGTTCTGATGACTCAGGCAGATACCAATGATGTAAACACATCAGGGGTCACAAAAGTCTGAGGCCACATCAGTCACCAGGGAACATTCCTTTCCATCTATTTTTCCATCTACTAGCACACTGGTGATTGCTGTTCTCTTGCATTTACTTGGTGGTGGGGCTACTTGGGAAAAAGTGGCTGGTGGTTGCCCCTTAACACCAGCCTCAAGCCAGGGCAAGTACCACATCTCCCAACACAACACACACAAGAACACCGTTTTTTTCTACACTGAGAAATGACTCCCCGGCTGTCATTTCTCGACTTCTTCTGGCCGGGAACATTGAGAGCAATCCAGGACCCACCAACAAATACATATGTCCAACATGCTCAAAACCTATCACGTCGATCCGACAGACACAGGGTTCAGTTCAGTGCAATTCCTGCAAGAACTGGACCCATTACACCTGCACAACACTTGCATCCAGAGAACATTACACAAACACCTGGACCTGCTCCTTATGCTCCTTCCCCCCACCCACCAACCCCCCTTCCAATCCTACTCCTACTTCCTTCACACCTCCACAGCCAAACACACCGATCCTTCCCATACCATCCAGTCCCCCAACTCCTCCCAGTCCAACCCATCCTAATCCACCTCAACCCCTACCTCCATCACAACCTCCTCCTACCCCTTCCCCTCCACCCACACCACCTCCCCCCCGTGCTGCAGCAGCCAACACACATCGTACACACAACATAAACATCCTTCAGTTAAACATAGATGGCATAAACACCAAAAAACAAGAACTCACACAATTCATCAAACAACAGAACATACACATTGCCATCTTACAAGAAACAAAACTACACAGAGCACAGAAAACACTGACATTTCATAACTTCACCACCATTCGACAAGACCGGGCCGATGGCGGTGGCGGTGGACTCATCACCCTGGTACATAAATCCATCAACCAGGGCTCTCACAAGAAGAGATCAGTAATTCCCTAGACTTGGGCTGAAAAATCCCTAGATTGGAAAAAAAAGTCCCCAGATTAAAATTACATATATAACCCGCCCCATCCCGACGTTTTCTGGGCAGTGGTAGGCCCCAGTCCCGACATTTTTGGACCTTTTTTTTGGGGGGGGGGGCTCAAACATCCGCTTTTGGTGAGAAACATCGAAAATTCATAGAGAAATCGCTCACCTGAGGTTTAAAATACTCGATCCAGGTAGGAGTACCTCCTTACCTTACAGGGTTTTCTATCAGGCTGGCTGCAAAGAAAACGAGTTCTATGGGAGGATAACTATTCTACACCACTCATAAACGGTATTATTTATTTGGCACATATTTATATGTAGTACGAGAGTATATTGGTTTTCAAACGGTAATATAGGCATTATAAGCATTGTTTCACTCATTAACTCATCACCATACCTGACCTTTTTTTGCCACATTACCTGATCTCATTTCTGACTGTTTCTTCCTCTAATGTTTGTCCTCCACATTGTCATCAATTGGGGAATCACTCTGGCCCTGAATTTCGAACCGTGGCATGACATGGCTTTACTGGCCAGGTCACTGATAACAGGTGAATTGCTGAGAAAAGGTCATGCAGGGGGGGAGGAGGTCATGCTGGGTAAGTCATTGTCCCTGCCTGGCATCTTGTAGAGGAAGGTGTCCCGTGTATACGTGCCAAAAATCACTCGCAAAAATTGAAAATTGTGCAAATTAGGGACCTTGCAATGTCCTTGCAATGTTGCCGCGTTAATTTACGTCTCTGGGATATGAGTGCACATCATGTGAGGATGTGAATTCACGTCTCCGGGACGGGGCAGGTTAAACGTACTTTTAAATAAGAAAATCAACTGCTAACGGCCGCTACCACTCCTCCCTTACTTTCCACTCCCCCCATCTACCCATTCATATTATATATATACACTGTTTTTGTACTTAGTTTGTCACTAGCCTACCTGGAGAGGGACCCCAAGCCGGGTAGAAATGGTGTATGGCTGTACAATACACCATTCATTTTAACGTGGGTTTATTTCATGATATCCTATTACCACGTGACATCCTGTTACACTTACACTTAACATACAAGCTCTATTCACTTTTATGCAGGACTGATATGAAGCTATATTTGATGATAGCTCAAAATAATATCAATAATAAATCATGCACTTACTCAGCGTATGACGGAGTCCAACATGTGGAGGATCAGTGTAAACAAACTGGCACCGAGGCCGAGCCGAGAACAGAGATGGACTGTAATTGGCTGAGAAGTCAAAATGTTTGACTTCATTAGCTAATGAAAATTCTCGATACAAAATATAGCTCACAAAACAACTGACCACTAAACTCTTGGGTGATCGCCTCCCTCCCATATATGTGCTGCCCTTCAGTGGAAATGAATTCATCATTTTAGGCATAAATCCCTAAATTGTCACTAAGCATGACCAGAATTCCCCAGAAAATCCCCAGAAAGCTCAATTCCCCAGATTTATCCCTAGATGCACTAAAAAGTTCCAATCTGGGGACAAAATCCCCACAAGTGGGAGCGCTGTGTAGATACCAGTGCACACACAAAGCCACTTCTCCCCCCACATGATACCACAACAGAAATACTATCTATCTATCTATCTATCTATTGCCAGACGCCTCAAGCCCGTTCGGGGTGGCCACAAACAAATCGCCTCCACGTCGCCCTGTCTCCTGCCATTTCACTGCCCCGCTCCCAACTCACACCCCCCTCTCATACACCTCTCCACCCCATCCCTCTATCTCATCCTCAGCCTCCCCCTCCCTCTTCCCCCCTCCACCTCACTCACATACACTCTCTTCGTCAGTCTTTCACCAATGTGATAATATCTGGTATACTCCCAAGGATCAAGGCAGAAAATAGTTTCTATGATAAGGCCTTCAGCACAAATAACTGGCTCAAATCTCTCTGCACTCAAGAGGGAGTCGACTTTGTCAATCTGTGGGACCAGTTTTATGAGCAACATACTCTATTCCAGAAAGATGGTCTCCATTTGAACTCAGTAGGAGCGGCACGGCTAGGTAGACTTTTACACGATAAAGTCGCCCTCTTCAGATAAAAAAACGCGGCACGTCCAGGAACAGTAACCTTAACGTAAATACCCACAAAGTCAGATCACCAACTGTTTGGGACGGAATTAGAGTCTGCTATGTTAACGCACGTAGTCTACATAACAAGTTTGAGGATTTAGAATCTCTAATTTACCTAGAAAATTATGACATCATTGGCATCACAGAGTCCTGGATTAACACATCTGACCGTGACTTTCTAGCGGAGTACTCATTAACAGGATACAATATTTTCAGCTGTGAGCGACCACATCGAGCTGGTGGCGGTGTTTTACTATATGTGAAAACTAGTCTCCATCCCCTTGTGCTATCCAAACCCAGTATTACCAACATAGATGCCAGTTATGTTCAGCTAAGTATTAATTCACACAAAATAAATATGTCTCATCTATCGTCCTCCAGCACAGTCAACTGGGACAGATGAAAAACTTTATGATCAAATTGCGGAAATTTGTTGTGAAGAGGATAGCGTAATTTTTGGGAGACTTTAATCTACTGGTAACAAAGTGGGGTGAACCACTGACGGCACACTCAGGACAAGAGCTTTATACGAATCTTCAAGAAAGTGCCCTTTCCCAACACGTAGAATACCCAACGAGAGGAAACAATATCCTAGACATCATCTTGACTACAAATGATAACCTAGTCAACAACGTTGAAATAGGACCTGAGTTTAGTTCCAGTGATCATCGAACTATACAGTTTAATATTACTACTGAAAAAGTAAAAGAAACGGAGAGCAAAGAAAAGGTCCCAGATTATCGTAGAGCTAATTTCAGCAGGCTCAGAGCGCTACTTGCAACTGCAGATTGGAATCAAATGTCTGAAACCGATGACAAAACCAAGCATGGGAAATATTCACCAAAAAATTTAATGAAGTGGTAAAGTCATGTGTGCCACTACGTAACAGACGTCCAGCTGGAAATAGTAAACCAAAGTGATGGTCCAGTGAAATAAAAAGTAACTTAATAGCCAAAAAACAGGCATACCATAAATATAAAGCTACACAAAATAATGATGATAAATTACAGTACGATAATCTACGCCGCATATCGAAAAGACTTATTAAACAAAGCAAAAGAGCACTGGAGATCCACATTGCTAACACGTGCAAATAAAATCCTAAAGAATTTTACAGTTACATTAGAAAGAAAAAGGTTATGACTACATCAATAGGTCCTCTAGAAACAAACAATGGCAAACACACTGAAAATGAGGTCGAAATGGCAAACATTCTTAACGATTACTTTGCGTCTGTTTTTACAGTAGAAAACACCACCAGAAACCTACTGTTACCCACAAACCAAGCAAATAGCACAGACCTTAGTAACTATGCTATCCATAATAACGATATCCTTTCAGCCATAAATAGTACGAACATAAACAAAACCCATGGCCCCGATAAAATATCACCGAGAATTCTCAAAGAAGCAAAACATGCGTTACTGCTGCCACTCTCTGTCTTATTCAATAAATCATTAAGTACTGGGAAAGTTCCACGCGAATGGAAACTAGCAAATGTAACACCAATTTTCAAAAAAGGAAATGAGTCGCACCCAGGAAATTACAGACCAATCAGCTTAACATCAGTAGTGTGCAAGTTAATGGAAAAAATCATAAGAGATAAAATAGTTAATTATCTAGAAGAAAATAATATAATTAAAGACTCGCAGCATGGATTCAGACATCGTCGTTCATGCTTAACTAACTTACTGGACTTCTTCCATGATGTTTACAAATCATACGATGACTCAAGAGCAGTAAACATAATTTACCTCGACTTTCAGAAAGCATTTGACACTGTCCCTCACAAGCGTCTCATGAGAAAAATAGAAGCACATGGAATAAAAGGAAAGACGCAAAAATGGTTACAAGACTGGCTGTCAGACCGAAAACAGCGAGTTGTGATAAACGGAAAGGAATCCAAACGGCGTAATGTGATCAGCGGCGTTCCCCATGGCTCAGTACTTGGACCGATACTTTTTATTATCTATATAAATGACATTGATGAGGGTCTAAATTGTAAAGTATCCAAATTTGCAGATGATACTAAAATAACCAGTAAAGTCACTTCAAAATTACAGTGGCAGCAGTTACAAAATGACCTTAATACTTTAGCAAGCTGGGCAGAAAAATGGCAAATGAAATTCAACACAGAAAAATGTAAAGTACTTCATATTGGAAGTAACAATGTCCATGCAAATTACAAAATGAACAATATTCAGTTATCAAGTACAGACAGTGAAAAGGATCTTGGTGTGATAATATCAAATGACCTAAAACCAAGCAAGCAGTGTACCGATGCGGTTAAAATTGCAAACAAGCTAGTGGGTTTTATTGGAAGAACTTTCGAGTTTAAATCAGAAAAAGTCATACTTGTCTTGTACAACTCGCTAGTGCGCCCCCATCTTGAGTATTGTGTGCAATTCTGGTCTCCGTACTACAGAAAGAACATTGAAAAATTAGAGAAAATTCAGCGAAGAATCACAAAAATGATACCACGACTTAGAAACAAACCATATGAGGAACGCCTTGAAGAACTTAAATTATTTAGCCTAACGAAGTGCAGGTTAAGAGGGGACCTTATTGAAGTTTTCAAAATCATGAAGGGATATGACAACTTAGACATGAATAAATATTTTGATATAGACCGGTCGAGTCAAACCAGAAGTAATGGCTGCAAAATCATGGGAAAGCGATTCCAATCCCACGAAGCAAAATACTTCTTCTTTAACAGAGTTGTAAATATCTGGAACAGATTACCCTCAGATACCGTGAACAGTATCTCAACTGAGACATTCAAAAACAAATTAGACAAGTATTTGCACGAGAATCCTCAGCTGACTCTTTTTCTGTCCGAATAACTTGCTTTTATAGCTACGTTACATGTAAGTTCATGCCCCTTTTGTCTACAAGACACCCTGTAAACAATGTACCCGTACATAGTGTTGCATCACGATATTATACATTTTCAATTTATTCAGTGCAAACAAAGCAATATAAGCACAGATTAGGATCTGCACAGATAACCCTGAGTTAACGGTCACTACTCTTACTTTCGACCTGTGATGGGCTGTGGATCACTGAGGGTCCATATTAGTCAAGTGACCACCATCGGGATTTTTTAAATGTACCAGGGGTCACTGCTTCAGGATGAAACTTGTGTACTTGTCCCATATGGGAGAGTTCCCCGTCTCAGTGGAGTGAATGGAGCTAGGGCCTGATTGACTGCTGCCTTCCTTAAAAGCGCCAGGCAAGGCTGCCGCACCACCCCTAAACATCCACACTGTGCAGTCCCCTCGTGTCTACAGGACACCCCGTAAACTTAACATAGCGTCACGTAACGTCATTATACGTTTTTCGATTTACCCAAAGCAAATGAGGTAATACACAGTAAGCACAGATTAGGATCTGCACAGATAACCCTGAGTTAATGGTCACTACTTTTGCTTTCGACCTGTGATGGGATGTGGATCACTGAGGGTCCCTGTTAGTCAAGTGACCACCATCGGGATTTTTTTAATGTACCAGGGGTCACTGCTTCAGGATGAAACTTGTGTACTGTCCCACATGGGAGAATTCCTTGTCTCAGTGGAGTGAATGGAGCTATTGCCTGATTGACTGCTGCCTACCTAAAAAGCGCCAGGGAAGGTTGCCGCACCACCCCTAAACATCCACTCTGTGCATTGCACATCCACACTGTGCACTGTGCAGTCCCTTTTTATCTAAGACACACGTCTTATATATTTTTCAATCTCCCCAATGCAAAGAAAGCAATATAAGCACAGATTAGGATCTGCACAGATAACCCTGAGTTAACGGTCACTGCTCTTACTTTCGACCTGTGATGGGCTGTGGATCACTGAGGGTCCCTGTTAGTCAAGTGACCACCATCGGGATTTTTTTTAATGTACCAGGGGTCACTGCTTCAGGATGAAACTTGTGTACTTGTCCCACATGGGAGAGTTCCTTATCTCAGTGGAGCAAACGGAGCTAGGGCCTGATTGACTGCTGCCTACCTTAAAAGCGCCAGGCAAGGCTGCCGCACCACCCCTAAACATCCACACTGTGCAGTGTGTAGCTTCCACGTTATGCCCACAGACTTCCCATTAACTCAATGTACGGGTTTATAATGTCATGCTGTAACTATTTTTTTATTTGTTTACTTTCTCTTTCAGGTTACTCTATTGGGTAGCTTATAGATAAAGTATAGAATGTGACTTTTCCTTTCCAGTGTTTCCTATAAAATTTCCATGTCAGTTTTTCCATGCTGCATGGTGGTTTTTCTCACTTTTTCCTGGAGGGTTTGGTGGTGGGGGGAGCCTTCTTGCTTTACTATCCTTATCCTTCACCATGTAGAGTTAGAGCTTGTAGTCATAGTTTTCTCTAACAAGCAGCCTCGAAAGGATCATAAGGTCTGTTGCTGTTTGCTTTCCTGTGTAATCCTGTGTGTAATCCATCCTCTCCATATGGCCAAACCACCTCAGCGTATTCCTCCTAGTGCTTCCTATCACATCCACATCCACACCACAATGCTCCTTTATATCCTCATTTGTCAGCCTGTCTCTCCATGCGATTCCACAGGCTCCTCTTAAATAACTCATTTCCACTGCCCTCACTCTTGACTTGTGTCCTTCCAGTAACGTCTAAGCTCCACTTCCATATGTTAGAGGTCATGTAGTAACTTTTTCACTTCCATGCTCACTTCCCTGCTTCTTATTGCTGCTTTTAAGGAACCAGCAACCTTTCTTCCCTGCTGTACCTTTTCAAGCACTTCACTCTCCAAACCTCCATCCTTACTCATCACTCTGCCCAAGTACTTAAACGTACTCACATTTTCCAATTCCTCACCATCCAACCTCACTGTACATTCACTGACTTCAGCTCTCTCAAACACCATCACTTAACTCTTCCCTACATTCACCTTTAGATTCCGCTTCTTACACACTCTCCCAGACTCATCCACCAAGCCTTGCAGCTCTCCGTCATCTTCACTCAACAACACAGTATCATCTGCAAACAACAGTACAGGGAGTTTCCAAACACCACTCTCTCTCACCAGGGCCACTCCAACATCAACTACCCTACCTTGTACCTCTTTTATTATCCCATCCATGTACAGATTGAACAACCAAGGAGACATGACACATCCCTGTTTCAACCCAACCTTCAAATAGAAAAATTCACTCAGTTCACCATCTTCACGCACTGCAGCCTTAGCACCATCATACATACTCTTCACAGCATTCAACAACTTCCCATCTACTCCATATATTTTTAAAACTTTCCACAATCCTTGTCTATCCACCCTGTCATATGCTTTCTCCAAATCCATGAAAGCCGCATACAACTTCTTTCCCTTCTCTAGAAACTTTTCCACTAAAGATCTAAGAATGAATATCTGATCTACACAACCTCTTCCCTTCCTAAAGCCTCCCTGTTCTTCTCCAGCTAATTCCTCAGTTCTTTCTCTAAGCCTCCCTGTTCTTCTCCAACTAATTCCTCTGTTCTTTCTCTAACTCTGTCAATAAGTATCCTACCATACACTTTTCCTATTATACTAAGAAGACAGATGCCCCTGTGATTATCACACACTTCTTTTTCCCCTTTTCCTTTGTACAAGGGAATAATTATACCTGACTTCCAATCCTCCGGGACTCTACCTTCCTCCCAGGCCAATCTGCACATTTTCCACATCCATTCTACTACTGTCTCTCCCCCATACTTCAGCATTTCACCACACACTCCATCAATTCCTGGGGCTTTCCCCAATTTAACTTTCTTCATTGCTTCCACAACTTCTATCCTACTGATTTCTTCCTGTCTTCTCACCTCCCTCCTTCTCCCAGCCATTCCCCAGCCACTTATACTCGCATTACTTCCATGCTCTATGTTCAACAATTCCTTAAAGTGTTCTCTCCATCTGCTCACTTTTTCTCCCTTCTCCACCAGTAATCTACCATTTTGATCTTTCACTCCCCTGCTAACTTCACTTCCACCCTCTCTTACTCTTTTCACCTCTCTCCAGAACATTTTCTTACAGTCCCTCCACTTTACACTCAAGTTCCTTCCAATTTCCTCATCCGCTCTCTTCTTACTCTCTCTTACTAATCTTTTCACCTCTTTCTTTCTACATATAACTCTCTCTTCCGCCACTCAACTTCTTCCACGCCCCTATTTCTCATCCATTCATTGTATGCTTTCTTCTTTTGTGCCACAGCCTGTCTCACCTCTTCATTCCACCAAGCTGTTCCTTGCACACCCCTCCGTCTTCTCTTCATCCCACACACCACATCACATGCTGCACATATTTCTTCTGTAAATATCCTGCACACACCTTCCACGTCCCCCATCTGCTTCAATTCATATTTGCCTAATCATTCCTCCACTTGTCTCTTATACTCTGCCTTTTTCTCATTCTCATGTAACCTTTCCACTCTCCTTACAAATACTCCTTCTTCCCGTCCTTCCCTTCATCTATTTCTCCATCCTAATTGGACCTTGATTCTGGCCACCACCAAGTAGTGGTCAGAAAGTCCACTCCCCCAACCTCTATAAGCTCTTGCATCCATTAAACATTTTTGCATCCTTTCATCCACACACACATAATCAATCATTGCCTTCCTTTCATTCCGTTCACCACCCACCCTTCTCATCACTTGTCATGTATACCTGTGGATCATTTTGTGCCTGAAGAGGGTATTGGCTATCACCAACCCCCTCCCGGCACAAATGTCCACTAACGCACTGCCATTCTCATCTATCTCAGCAGGCACACCCCACTCACCAACTATTCCATCCACCTTCACATTCCCTGCTTTACCATTCATATCACCGATCAAAAACACTCTCTCTTTCTTCCAAACTTTTCCATGCACACTTCCACATTTGTCCAAAACTCTTCTTTCACTCTACTTGCACGATCTTGCATTGGCGCATACACACACACAATCGCCCACATTTGTATTCCAACTTTCAATCTTACCCACACAATCCTTGACCCAACTGATCCATATTCTCTTATGCTCTTCTTCCATCTTTTACTCAACTATACGTACTCCTCCTTTTGACCTCTCATTCTCACCTACTCCTGCACATATACCCCATCCATACTCTCATTCTCTCACACTCTCACCTCTCCATTTCGTTTCAGTTATTCCGTATACATCAACTTTCGCACCCTTAAGCACCTGGACAATCTCCCTCTGGCTGGATGAATCACTCTTGCGTGATAATCAAAGACGGTGAATAAAACCCACACTTGTAGACGAAGAATATAATTACCAAACAGTTTCGGTGGACACTGCCACCATCTTCAGTGGTCAAGATAGTGAGAGGGAATGACATATTGACTATACAAGGGTTCCTTTTTATGCGTGTGTGTGTGTGTGGAAGAGGGGGTAAAGGTGAGGTGGGGTGGGGTAGATTGTAAGTGGGGATAAACCCCAGGGGGGACATTACCGGGCAGGTCAGGTGTAATTCCTATCTGACCCTACCTGTGTCTTAGCAGGAAGGAACATTTCCACTAGGGACCTCATTATTGGATCTAGCTTGTACATACCTTCACTAAGGTTGAAATTCTCGTATTTCTGGATACACATGGCTTCAATAATCTTTCGTTTCCGAAAGTCATGACTTCTATACAATAGATGGCTACCTTGCCAGTCAATTCTGTGGTTGGCTTCACAAACATGGTTAAATATTGCATTATTTAAATTACATGTTCTTATGGCATACTTGTGTTCCTTAATCCGTGTTTCCAAACTACGACCTGTTTCTCCTATGTAAACTAGTTCACAATCTTTGCAAGGAATTTTATATATGCCTGCTTCTGAATATGTTGTACATTTGTTCTTTACTAACATTGCTCTGATGGTGGAGGTATACCTAAATGCTATATTTACCTCACTACTGTAACCTATTAACTTTAACATATTCAAGTCTGCAACATAAGGCAAAGTGAGGAAACGTTTCTTTTCTGTGGTGGGTTCTTTAGGTACGTAGTAAGATCGCCTAGCTCGGAGGTATGCTTGTTTAATGAACCATTTGGGATACCTTAAGTTTTGGAAGATTTCCCAAATGAGATTGTTTTCTTCTTGTATATGTTCTGGACTGCATATTCTAAGGGCTCTAAGGAACATTGATGAGATAACAGACAATTTTGTGGCAGACTGATGATACGAAAAATAATGAATGAACAAGTTACAACTGGTTGGTTTCCTATACACCTTAAAGTTAAGTGAATGATTTTGCTTCATCACCAGCACATCAAGAAAGGGAAGAACACCCCCGTTCTCCCACTCAACTTTAAATTTAATGGAGGGAGCAAGATTATTTAGGTGGGTGAAAAACTCGTCAAAATTATCAAGTGCTGAAGGCCAAAATGAAAATATGTCATCAACATAACGAAACCAAATGAGTTGAGGGGGAGAAACTCGTGGCAGTAGTTCCGTTTCATAATACTCCATATATAAACTGCTTAAAATGGGTGACAATGGAGAACCCATACCCATACCAAAACGCTGCATGTAGAAGTTGTTGTTAAATGAAAAAGCATTCGAAGTCACACATAATTTTACAAGTTCTATGAAACTGTCAGCTGGCATACCTAAGTCAATATCACATTCTGGCAATTTGTTAGCTAGAAATTCCAAAACATCATTAATGGGAACTTTGGTAAACAATGAATCAACATCGAAGCTAACCATTTTACCGGAGAAAAAGTCAAGTGATTTAATTTTCTCTATAAAATCCGAAGAGTTCTTTACGTGTGCTGGGGATACTGTACCTACTACAGGGGCTAATTTATTGGCAAGAAACTGTGATAACTTATACGTAAAACACCCACACTGTGAAATTATGGGACGCAGTGGAATATTAGCTTTATGGGTCTTTGGTAATCCGTATATATATGGTAATTTAGGGTTGATCTGAATGAACTTATTGATATCTACATTAGGCACATTTTTCAACCTTAGTGAAGGTATGTACAAGCTAGATCCAAGAATGAGGTCCCTAGTGGAAATGTCCCTTCCTGCTAAGACACAGGTAGGGTCAGATAGGAATTACACCTGACCTGCCCGGTAATGTCCCCCCTGGGGTTTATCCCCACTTACAATCTACCCCACCCCACCTCACCTTTACCCCCCCTTCCACACACACACACACGCATAAAAAGGAACCCTTGTATAGTCAATATGTCATTCCCTCTCACTATCTTGACCACTGAAGATGGTGGCAGTGTCCACCGAAACTGTTTGGTAATTATATTCTTCGTCTACAAGTGTGGGTTTTATTCACCAATCTCCCTCTCTTTCACCTCATCATTCGCTCCCCTTACATTCCACGTTCCGATTACCATGTCCTTTGTCCGGTCCTTGGTCGTCATCTTTTGGTCAGTCCTTGTCCGAGGCTTATTGTTTGTCTTTCTAGTTAGTTGTTTTCCGGGGAGGGGCACTAACCCTCCGCCAACCCTTTTAGTCGCCTTTTACGACAAACAGGGATACTGGGGGAGTATTCTTGAAAACCCCCCCTACCCCCAGGGGTATTAAAATACGCACTGGTAACAAATCACACATAACAATCGCTAAGACATACATTCTCCCCCAGTCGTCCCCCACAGCTCCACACAATTACTCTCCACAGATACAGCACATCACTAACATACCCAACATCATCCTGGGTGGTGATTTCAATGCCAAGTCGTCGGCCTGGCATGTTAACAACCCTGACACAGACAGAGGGCTGGTTATACAATCCCAGACAGAACAATCTAGACCAACATACCCATATCCCACACCAAGCCCTCTTCCTCCCGTCGTCTCCAGACATCACCTTCTGCTCCCCAAACCTCGCCCCCACTACATCATGGAGAGTGGTCAAAACCCTAGGTTCTGATCACCTCCCAGTCATCGTCACTACCAAAACCAGAATCACCCCAGCTGGCCACAAACACACATACATTAATTATAAGAGAGCCAACTGGGAGGCCTTTGTAACTGAAACAGAACAATATTTCGAAACACTAAACAGTACACCCATCACGAACATCAACACCCCTGTGCACACTTTCATTACAATTATACAAAATGCAGACATAAGACACATCCATGGAGGCAACAGAAAGAGACACAACCCCAACTTCACACCAGAAATTCAAGGCCTCATCAGACAACAGGACACACTGCGACACCAACACCCCATACACAAGACACTGTACAACAAATACAAGAACTCAACACTCAAATAATCAATAAAATATCAGAACAGCAAACACTAAACTGGAAAAATTACCTCCAAACACTTGACCACAAAACAAACATCAGCAAACTCTACAAAACACTAAACAGCATCACACTTTCCAACAGCAACACCACACAATCACACGCTGCCATCACAACAACAAGACACCATACCCTCAAGCAAACAACAAGCAAACACTCTCATCAATCACTTTTCACAAGTCAGTCATCTAAACCCCCATTCCGAAGACCGACGTATCATCCTACGTAAGAGACAGTTCCCCACAGACCCAGACTACGCACCTTTCACTTACAACCAGACGAAGCACATCATTAACAACCTCAAGCACTCATCTGCCTGTGGACCAGACAACATAAGCAACATTCACCTTAAACACCTAGGACCACAAGGCATACAAGCACTCACCAACATATCAAACTACAGCTACTCACACAACATAATACCCAACATCTGGAAGCATGGCAATATCATCACTATCCCTAAATCCAACAAAGACCCCACGCTACTCTCCTCACATTGCCCCATCACACTCCTCTGCACCCCCTCTAAAGTCACTGAACGACTGGTACTACAACTAGTCACACCTCACATTTCCCTAGCCCAGTCACAACATGGCTTTAGGCCACTACACTCCACAAACACCCTTCTTACAGACCTTACACAGAGAGTTTTCGATGGCATGAATTCAGCTAGGCCACCAAAAAGAACACTCCTAATCACATCAGACATTAGCAAAGCTTTTGATGCCATCCCCCGCCACAACCTCACAAACAAAATACTGAACACAAACATGCACAATAACGCAAAAAGATGGCTGGCAAACTACTTAGCAGGCAGATGTGCACACGTAACATTTGCCGGTCAGTCTTCTAACATCAGAAACTTCACACTCTTTAACCTATACATGCACGACGTACCCACACCCCACACACCACAGATACACATAGCTTCCTATGCAGATGATATAACACTTACATGTACACACCAAAACGCAAACACAGCTGCACACATCAATCAACCTTACCTCAACACACTACACGAATGGTTCACTACAAACAGGCTCAAAATAGCCCCAGCCAAATCTACAGTGACTCTTCTCACAAACTGGACAGCAGAACACGGTCACATCCCACACCTCACCATAAACAACACTCCCCTACCACACACACACACACACACACACACACACACACACACACACACAAAATGCTTGGTGTAACATACAATACATCAATGTCATTTAAACAACACATCACAAACATTAAAAATAAAATAACACCAAAACTCAATGCTCTGAGATCACTTGCCCATACAACATTCGGACACAACAAAAAAACCACCACCACAGTATACAAACAATACATACGTTCAGTGATGAATTATGCAAGCCCTGCCTGGGCTTCTAACCTCACCAAAACACACTACAACACTCTACAGACCATACAGAACAAGGCCTTAAAAATAATCACAGGCTGCACAGCTACTACACCCACTGACCACCTACATCAAGAAACCAAAGTCCTCAAAGTCAAGGATCACTTAGACACGAGAGGCACCCAGTTTCTTGCTGCATCCTCCAAAAACCCACAACATCCACTACAGTACATGGCAGCACATCCACCTACACCAGGGAACATCAAAACAACACCCAGCACACGATACCATACACAAATACTGTCATCTCTCCCTCCTTGCCCACCTCAGACCAGCTTCCAGAAGCATATCCACACTCATATCACTCGCCACTCCATTCAGTCACTTAGAGACAACACACAGCTGCATTCTCGGCCTCCTGACATCCACCCTTCTGAATCCTATCTTCCTCGTGAGGACAGGGTCCACCTGGCCAGGCTGAGATGTGGGCACCATCCAGCCCTCTTAAGCTACCAGAAGAGGCTGGATGACTCCGTCGCTGATGCCTGTCCAGGATGCAACACAACACCCCATACTATTAAGCACATTATGGAAGACTGCATTGCACACAATCACCTACGCCAACAACACAACATACACTCTTTGAAAGCTGCGTGGTAAAGCCCAGTCTCGGCCATGGCCTTCCTAAGGGACTCGGGGCTGTTTGGCCAGACTGCCTAGGGAACAACTACTACTACTACTACTACTACTACTACTACTAGTTTTCCACTTCTTTCTGGTCTTCTGCAGCATTCTTCTTAATCCTTTTTCTCCTTCGGACACTCAGAACTGAAGAGTCCCACCTCACTACCTGTCCAACACACTTTTGTTACAAATGAAGATTTCCTTGCATTGCTTTGTTCTTGCTCCTTCTTCAATTTGTGACAATCCTCCTTCTTGTGTCCCGGCTTCCTGCAGTACCAGCAGCCTCCTCCGGTCTTCTCCTGTTCCCTCTTCCACTTGTAACCGTCCTCTTTTGTGTGTCCTGGCTTTTCACAGTACCAGCAACTTCTTACAAATTTTTCCATTTCACATACCTGCCCCTTTCTTGCCTTGGATCCTGCAATATGGCCTGCATGAAAAGTGGATGTATTGGACCTGCCACAAGATTCAAATTCTAGAGTACTGGCTAGTGCTTATTGCATGCTTCTTGGTTGTGACTGCTTCACTTACACTTTCAACTCTGCACTATCAACAGCATCGATGAACTGGTCCCTCAGAAGAATAGCCAACACGTTAGGTGCTGCTCAAGGGTATGCCTTGTTTGACATACTCTCCAGGTCATGAGCATGCTGCTGTAGGGATTCTCCTCGAGGCAGTACACAGCTCCAGAATCTTGCTTCGTAAACCTCAGACTGGTACATAGTTCCGTGTCTGTGCTCTAACACTTCTACTAGGGACTGATCATTGTTCCTTTGCATCACTGACATCGGTCCCAGAATTTCCATTGCAGCACCGTTAAGGCTAGTACTGTAGCAAGCTGCACTGCCCTCTGCATATCATCCCAACCATTCTTATCCGCAAGTAACTCAAATTGTGCATGGTAAGCTTCCCAAGATACTCTACCATCAAATTCCTGAGGTTTCTTTTTAATTGTACCCCCATTGTAGCCATGCACTTCACTGGTTTGGGGCCTAAAAACTGGGGCGTCATAATAGGGGCCAAGACTTAAAACTTCTGCATTCTGATTATTCAACTCTGTAATGCTACCATACTTTTAGATGACTGGGATCCGTC
This sequence comes from Coenobita brevimanus, assembly GCF_032717465.1. Classification (NCBI taxonomy): domain Eukaryota; kingdom Metazoa; phylum Arthropoda; class Malacostraca; order Decapoda; family Coenobitidae; genus Coenobita; species Coenobita brevimanus. The sequence continues at coordinate 36,110,897 of NC_137016.1, read as the reverse complement.
AAGATTCACCATACACTGTCCTTTCCTTTCATATGCTCCCTGTACACAAACCCGAGGCTCAGCAGTACAATATTTCTTTACATCCTCAATTTTTTCACTGATTATCTTCACATGGTCAAATACATGCTTCAGCTGGTTATCTACTTGCTGTCTGCAGTCCATCACTATGCCCTCATTAATCCTTACCATGGTTGTCTACATGCTGTTTACACTTCATCACATTATTGCTAACCTCATACTTCTGCTGCTTTTGCTTGGCATCTACTTCCTCCCTTAACTGTTGCTGTTCTCCCTTCATTTCCCCCATGGAAGCATGTAGCTGTCCTTGCATTCTCAGCTGTAATTCCTTCTGTTGCTCCTGTAATGCCTCCTGAAGCTGCTCAAATCGTTCTTTGTTTTTCGTTCTATACCTGCAATTGTTCTTTCATTTTGTTCCTGAGCTCTCTCTCTTCTTCACTTCGGGCCTGTAATTGTACACTTTGTGCTTGTAATTGTTCTTTTAGTTCTTCTATACTTCACTCTGTGCCTGTAATTTTTCTTGTAGTTATACACTTTGTGCATGCAATAGCTTCATAATTGCAGCCAACGATACCTCCTCTTGCCTTGCTTGGCCTCATGTCTGTACACCTTCTTCCTCCATGTCGAAGATTAGACTCACTGCAGCTCTTAATAATCCACACTCCTGACACCAGTTATACGTCCCCATCCCACACTGCCACAGGCTCCAACAGCATTAGTTCAGTATAGGAAGAACGTTGCCCAGTGAGTTGTTCTTCCTATGGTTAGCGTTTCGGAACATAGCACACAAGATCAGCTCAGGCACTGTAAATAAACACTAGCTTCTTCAGTTCACTGTCTTTATTTTCCAAATAATTACACTGAATGCTAGTGGTAGACGCATCGATACCAAAGTATCGATACTTTCGATATTACCTTTATATCGAAAATATCGATCCAAATCGTGAAGCATCGAGTACTATGAGTACTTTATACACAAATTATTAAATATGACTAATAATTTTACTCCTTTCCACTTTCTCCTGGTATTTTGGTCGTCATACGTCTGGCATCACATTATTGCGGGGTCACGGGTAGTTGGGTGGATCGCAGGAGGTGAGTAGCGTTCATAGCAGAAATTTACCTTTTTCATATTGAGAATAATGACAAGTATATTAAGAGGTACATTATGTCCCATTATTAATTATACAATAAAGTCTAACGGTAATTTACTTTGGCAAGCAAAATTAGTTACTAGCATACTCGAATTCCCATTTGTTTTTTATCATGTCCAGTCCACTGAGTGTCTAGTGTCTAATACGGTAATTAAAATTTTAACATGTTCGTCACTGGGAGTGAGAGCGGTTATTATAAATGTCTTTTACTGAAAATGAGTGGTGTAATACTAATAATTGCTATATTGACCTAAGTACGAAATGCAAAATACTTTAGATGAGATAACCTTTTTTTTAATGGAGATATTTTAATTTGGTTTGTAGTTATAGTGCAAGGAAATGCACTATTTTTTTCTAGAAGATATCTGCTGCATTAAGCCTGTGTGAAATGAAAATACTTAAATTTGGTTTGTGCTGTTATACCGCAAGGAAACACACTATATATTCAAGAAAGTATTTACTTATTAATTTCATTTCTTAATATAAATGCCACATTGATTTCAGAAGTAACAAAATTAATCGGGAGGGAGGGGGGAAGAGATGAAACAAGGGCTGGAGGGAATCTAAGAGAGAATAAATGTTGAAGATCTGCTGAATGGTTTTCACCCTGAAGGGGGGGAGGGGAATTATCCCGGCAGGAACCCTGAGGATGGAGGATTAACTCTTAGAGGCCTTCTCTCGTAATTTTGAGTATTCATTTAAGTCTCTCTTTTACTCAGTCTCTCCTTGTAAGTGATTCACAGAGTTGACTGACAAGGGACCTATATTACTGCTAGGTGAACAGGGACGAACTTGTGATGCAACAGTTGTGTCCAGAAGATGTCTGCTCCGCCCTGGGACCATCTTATTGTCAGTCAGACACTCTAGCACTGCCGCGGAGCCAAGAGAGATAGAGAGAGAGAGCTACTGTAGGCTATATCTCCAACAAACCTGTCGCTTCACCCAGGCTTATGTAAATGATTCCTGACAGTATAATGTATATAGGAAATTATCTTCCTGTAAAGTACTCGAAATAACCGATATTGGACGATGAAGTATACTCGGTATTGGTACTCTATACTTTGATATTAGAATGGAAAATACTCGGTATCGTATCGAAAAAAAATAAGTGGTATCGCCCATCTCTACTGAATGCTTTCCAACTTCACTATTCTCACAAGCACTGGAGCTATACAAACTTTTTCTAACTGCAATTACACTTAATGCGTCACAACACTTCACTGCTATCACAAGTATCGATGATATACAAACTTTAATAACACTTTACTGTTTGCCAACAACACTTCATTATCTTTACAAGTACTGAAAATATACAAACTTCACTAACACTGCATTACACTCATACTGAACCAAAAACCGACTGAACTCGCTCTAGACTCTTCTCCATCTGTATATATAAGTTTGCAATACTCCAGAAACTTCCAGCACACACTCGGCGGGGTAAAGTTAAATCAGTTAGGAACTCTGAGACATCCGAAACATGCCAGAGTTTTCATACATTACATAACACTGCAAATTAATTAGCATACAAACTTGAATTACTTAATTTAACAGTCACATAAATAAAACATTATTGAGAAAAAGAGCATCAATATTAATGTACAACTTACAAAATAACTACGCTCAATATAGCACGCTAATAGGCAACTCTGACTTGCACCGGAACCACGGGAAACATCAGGAATCAGTGAGAAAGTTCTGAACTACCTAACTGACAAATCCCGCTTCTTAACAGTATATGTACGAGTAAATGACACAGACAGTAATATTGGCAATGGAAACTACCTTAATATTGCTACATCCCTGTCCCACACTGCCTCAGGCTACAACAGTAGCAGTTCGGTATAGGAACGACATTGCCTAGTGAGTTGTTCTATGGTCAGCCTTTTGGTGTACAGCACACAAGATCAGCTGAGGTGAAAATAAACACTGGATTCTAAAGTTCAGTGTCTTTATTCTCCAGATAATTACACTTAATGCTTTCCAACTTCACTATTTTCACAAGCACCGAATACACACAAAATGCAATAACACTTCACTGTTTTCACAAGAACCGAAAATATACAAACTGCACTGCACTGACACTGAACTACACTCAAACTGAACTGAAACTGACTGAACTGTTCTAGCCTCTTCCCCATCCTTATATAAGCTTCCCTATATTCAAGGGTCTTCTGCACTTCTCCACAGTTGTAGTGTATTCGCGAAAGAACAACGATTACGACAGCTACCAACTCGGAGACATTCAAAACATGCCAGAGTTTGCTTGCACTGCATAACACTCTAAATTATGTAGCATCGGTAGAGAGGCAGCCTACAGTCTTAATGGACCCAGGTTTGATTCCCGGCTGGGGCAAGGAACAGTTTAAGGATTTGAATTTCTTAACAGACTTTTCAGATCTACCAGATGACCTGCCGACATGTTATAAAAGCTTCCCTCCTAATACCAGCCCTAGCATGTATTCAGTATGGATGGTTGGTGTTGGTGCCAAAGTGGTGACATGTGGAGATGTAGGAGGACTACTGAGCCCTAAGGAGGAATACTGGGGCTTGGGAATAGGCCCTGAACCCTTTGCCCAAAGTTGGACACGTAAAAAAAATGAAAACATTATAGAAAAAAAAAAAAATGCATAACTTACAAAATAACTACGCTCACAAACGGGAGGCTTACTGGCAACTCTCACTCGTACCGGAACTATGAGAAACATCGGGAATTCCCCAGCACAATCTAACTAGCATTCCAGCTTCTTTACACTACCGCTTCTCGAGTCCTTTGTCGTCCCGACAAAACAATAAAATGTATACAAACAATCTTTAATCCAAACTAAACATTTAATTCTACATAAAATAATCCTTCAACTTATCAGGTCTTCTATGTTGCTTCCAACAACGTCCCTGCTCCTCCACACAGTCCACTTCTCTTGGGATGTCTTGATCCTCTTCCTGATTCACTCCTTCCCTTGGGAAATTGCCACCATCCTCTTGTTCTTCAGCTCCTTGGTCCTCCTCAACATCCTCGGCTGCGGGAGAGCACAATTCCTCGGTGACATCCCAGCTGTACTATCCTGGCCCATGGTACTGCCGCAGACGTTTCATGTGAACCACTTTTGGGTGAGATTTCCTGCATTCCCAAATTCGGAGTGTAACATCTGCCTGGTGGTCTAACACAGTGTAAGGCCCATCCCATGGGCCCTGCAGCTTCTGTGTCTGTCCCTTCTTCCACTGAGGATTGTATAACCAAACACTGTCACCATCTTTGAAGCTCACCTCACTTGCCCTGGCTTCATACTTGCACTTCATCCCCTCTCCTGAAAACATGACGGCCTCTCGCACTTGATGATGTATCTCAGTCAGCCTCTCCTGAAGATGCTTCACATAGCTGGAAGTGTCTGTGGGCAGCTCTTCACCAGGCGGTCTACCCATTAACGAGTCAACAGGTAAGTGTAACTCGTGGCCCAACATCAGTTTTGCAGGGGTGTAGCCAGTAGACTCATGAGATGCAGACTGATATGCCATCACAACCACAGGTAATTTTTGGTCCCATTCCATTTGTCCATCTACATAGTTCCTGGCCACTTCTTGTCCCAAGGTCCGGTTGAATATTTTCACCATCCCATCTGACTGTGGCCTTAGTGGGATCATCCTGGTCTTCTTGATCCCCAGTACTTTGCAGCATTCAGGGAGCACAGCAGACTCGAAGCTACTACCCTGGTGTGGCTGTAATTCTTGTGGCATCCCAAAACGACAGAAAAACTGGTCAACCAACACCTGGCAACAGTTACAGCCTCTTGATCGGGGATAGCATAGGCTTCTGGCCACTTTGTGCAGTACTGTAGTCAATGGTGACATATATATCAGTTTACCCTTTCAGTGAAAAGTTGAGATCCAGCAATGTCCACTGTGACTCCTTCAATCAGTGCACTCAACTGGAACAGCTGAAGAGGGGTGCTACCATGTTTCTTGTGTCCCTTCTCGGCACGACATACATCACGGGCCTGACACCACTCTTCAACATCCTGCCGCATGCCAGTCCAGTATAACCTCTGTTGCAGCCAGCTTCGAAATTTCTTCACTTCCACTAGTGATCTGGTTATGGGACTCATCCAAGATCTCGGACATCATCATCTTTAGAACCACCAGTAGCCAATACTTGCTAAGGCCACAGGTGTCTCCCGCTGATACTCCAGTAGTCCGTTGTTCAAACGAAGAAAGTCCCACTGGCTCCAGTAGGCCTTCAGGGCTGAACCTGGAAGCCTCTTCCCAATATGGTCACACTGTACTCTGTTGCAGCCACTCCAGCACTGCTTGTAAATCTGTATCCTCTTCAGGTCTTCTTTATCTGTCACTGCAGTATGGCTGCATTTCTTACCATGACCTTTTTCACTACACTGCAGGCACTCTGGGTCATAAGGCCGATGACTCAGGCTGTCGGCATTGCCATGTACCCATCCAGAACGGTGGTGCACCTCATAGTTGTGCAGGCCTAGCTTCCCAGGCCAGTATGCCAGTTGTCCTTCTGGATTCTTTAACGTCTCCAGCCACTTGAGTGCTGCATGGTCCGTCCTGATGATGAAGTAGGACCCATACAAGTAGAGATGGAAGAAATCAAGGCTCTTCATCACTGCCAAGAGCTCCTTATGGGTCACACAATAGTTCCACTCCTGTGGGCTGAGCTTCATACTGTAATACACCACCACATACTCTTTTTCTTCCTTCTTCTGCAACAGGACTCCACCAATACCATGGTCACTAGCATCACAGTCCAGGATGAATGATCTGACTCTGATTAGGGTATGACAATACTTGAGCGCTTGCCAGCTCTTGCTTGCGTTCGTTAAAAGCTTTCCGAGTCACTGATGTCCACGCAAACTTCTGCCTCTTCCCTGACAGCTTGTGCAGAGGTGCAACTATCGTTGCAACGTCCTTGACAAAACGCCAGTAGTACAGTAGCCACACAAGCCAAGGATTTTCCATGGCTCTTCACACAAGATGGAACCGGCCAGTTTTCCACAGTTGTCACCTTTTATGGATCAGTATGGATGCTGCCCTAGCCTACAATATGTCCCAGGGACTTCACTTCCTTCTGAAACAAGTAGCATTTCTTTGGGTTCAGCTTGAGGTGCACTGCTCGGATCTGTTAAATACCTCCGACAGCCAATTTAAATCCTGGTCGAAAGTCCGTTCAAACACAATTACATCATCCATATAGATGAGAGCTGTCTGCCAGTGCAGGTCTTCAAGTACACAGTCCATGAGATGCTCAAACGTAGCTGGGGCATTGCATAGGCCAAAGTCTCACCTGAAACTGCCATAAACCCTGTACGAAAAGTCAGTTTTCTCCTTGTCCTTCTCTGCAACATTGACCCGGTGGAATCCTACCTTCATGTCTAGGGTGGAGAACCACTTGGCAGCTGGCAGAGCATCCACAGAGTCATCTGTTCTTGGCAAGAGGTATGCATCCTTCACTGTCACTTCATTCTGGGTCCGATAATCAACACAGCATCTTACTGAACCACCCTTCTTCCTTACCAGAACCACTGCTGATGCCCAAGGACTGCTGGACTTTTCTGTCACTCCTTGACTTTGGAGATTCTCCATCACCTTCTCCATTTCTTGCCGATGGGCTGCCACCATCCTCCAAGCTGGCTGTTTAATCAGGCAATGATCCACAGTGTCTATGCAATGCTCCACCAGATCAGTGCACCCCAGGTCTAGGTCTGCAGTGGAGAAGAATCAGGAAATTTCGTCATCGGCTCCCTAAACTTCAGCATTTGTGAGCCATCCAGGCACTGGCAACTCCTTTAAAATAAGTCATGTAAGTGGTCTGCCATATACCCATTTCTTTGACAACACGCCTTTTACAAGCCTTCCTCTGATGCCACTCAGGGTCTACCATCTGACACAGTCCCACAATTTCTCCCTCGTTGATCTTCTGTGGCTTACGAAATTGTCCACCACAACCGGCACTTCACCTGCACCTCTTTCCACCAATGTTCTCTCCACCATCATTCCGGCCTTTGTCTTGCCCTGAACATCAGGCTCCTAAACTGTCAAAAGAGCCACTCACCTTGCACTGGAACAATATTTCTGAATTTGGGGGTATCTCTGTAGTGCGGAGTCCCCTCACCTCTCCACCAGAACTGGTACATCTCACTTCCATGACGGGAACTGACTTTCCTCGAACCTTCAGCTTCATGAAGCAGAAGTTCAGCTCATATCCCATAAACATCAGATAGTCCAGACCAAGTAGGAAAGGATCCTGCATTTCGGGTACATACAGTAGACTGGCAATGTGGCCTCTTGCCTTGCCACTTCAATTCGGACATCCAAAGGTTCCCTTCGTTCTGCGCAGTGCCCAGTTACACTTCACAATTATTCTGATGACTCAGGCAGATACCGATGATGTAACACATCAGCCCTCACAAAAGTCTGCTCTGAGGCTTAATCAGTCACCAGGGAACACCTCTTTCTGTCTATTCTTCCGTCTACTTGCACACTGTCGACTGCAGCTATCATGCATTTTCTTGGTGGTGGGGCTACTTGGGAAAAACTGGCTGGTGTTTGCCCCATAACACCAGCCTCCACTAGTTTTCCACTTCTTTCAGGTCCTCCGCAGCCTCTTTTTTTTCCTCCTTTTTCTTGTCTGGACACTCAGAATTGAAGTGTCCTACTTCAATACATGTCCAACACCCTTCTGTTACAATTGTAGATTTCCTTGCACTGCTCTGTTCTTGCTCCTTCTGTTTGTAACAATCGTCCTTCTTGTTTCTCGGTTTCCCGCAGAACCAACAACCTCCTCTGGTCTTCTCCTGTTCCCACCGCCACTTGCAGCAGTCCTCTTTCCTATGTCCTTGCTTATCACAGTACTAGCAACTTCCTTCGAGAGTTTCTGCTTCACGTACCTACCCCTTTCTTGCCTTAAATCCAGTCCTATGACATGCCTGAAAAGTGGACATTCTGGACCTGACGTAGAACTCAAATTCTAGAGCCCTGGCTAGTGCTTCTTGCATGCCTCTTGGATGTGCCTGCTTCACTTGCACTTTCTACTCTCGATTACCAAGAATGTTGATGAACTGGTCCCTCAGAAGAATAGCCAACAGGTTAGGTGCTGCTTCAGGGTACGCCTTGTATGCCATACTCTCCAGGTCAAGCAAGCTGCCAGAGGGATTCTCCTGGAGCCTGTACACAGCTCTGGACTCTTGCTCTGTAAACCTCAGTCTGGTACATGGTTATATATCTATGCTCCAGTACTTCTACAAAGGACTGATAAGTGTTCCTCTCCTGTACTGACATCTGGCCCATAATTTCCATCGCAGCACTCTTAAGGCTAGTTGGGTTGCACTGCCCTCTGCCTATTATCCCAACCATTCTGATCAGCAAGTAACTCAAACTGTGCACGGTGAGCTTCCTAAGATACTCTACCATCAAATTCCTGAGGTTTCTTTTTAATTGGACCTCATTATAGCAATGCTTTTCATTGGTTTGGGGCCTAACAACTGAGGCATCGTAATTAAGTCCTGGACTTAAAACTTCTGCATTCTGATAATTCAACCCTGTAATGCTATCTTTTGATGTTTGGGATTCGTCAAGATCCACCATACACTGTCCATTCATTCCATATGCTTTCTGTACACTAACCTGAGGCTCACAGTGCAATAATTCTCTACAGCCTCAATTATCTAACAAAATATCTTCAAATATCCGTCTACATGCTTCAACTGGTCATCTTCATGCTGTCTGCATTCCCATACTATTCCCTCACTAATCTTCAGCTGGTTGCCTACATGCTGACTGCATTCCATCACGTCATTGCTTACCTCATACTTCTCCTACTTTAGCTTGACATCTACTTCCTCCTTCATTTCCCCCCATGAAAGCATCTAGCTGTCCTTGCATCCTCACTTCTATTTCCCTGTGTTGCTCATATAATGCCACTTGAAGCTGTTCATATATTTCTTTTTGCTCTTTTTTGTGCCTCTAGTTGTTCACTCCGTGCTTGCAGTTGTTCTTTTATTTCTTCTGTCCTTCGTTTTTGCCTGTTATAGTTCTTTGAGTTTATTCTGTCCTTCATTCTGTGCCTGTAATAACTTTGAGTTCATTCTGTCCTTTGTTCTGTGCCTGTAATTGTTCTTTGAGTTCGTTCTATCCTTCGTTCTGTGCCTGTAGTTGGACACTTTGTGCTTGCAATAGCTTCATGATTGCAGCCAATGACACATCCTCCTCCTGCACAGCTCGGGATCTCGTCTGCACACCCCCCTGCTCCATGTCGAAGATTAGACTCACTGCAGCACCTCTCTAGTGATCCCACTCCTGCCACCACTGTTACGTCCCCCGTCCCACTCTGCCACAGGCTACAACAGCAGTAGTTTAGTACAGAAAGGACGTTGCCCAGTAAGTTTTTCTTCCTAGAGGCAGCCCTTTGGTGTACAGCACACAAGATCAACTGAGACGAAAATAAACACTGACTTCTTAAGTTCACTGTCTTTAATTTCAAGATAATTGCACTTAATGCTTTCCAACTTCACCTCACTACTTTCAGAGCACCGAAGTTACACTTCACTGTCTACCAACAACACTTTTTTATTTTCACAAGTACCAGAAATATACAAATTGCATTGACACTGAAGTACGCTCAAACTGAACTGAAAACTGACTGAAACTGCTCTAGTCTATTCCCCATCCTTAAATAAGCTTCCTATATTCTAGAGTGTTCCACACTTCTCCGCAGATGTCGTGCATTCCCGAGGGAGCAACGGTCACAACAATTACCAACTAAGAGACATCCAAAAAATGCCAGAGTTTACTTACACTGCATAACACTCTAATTTATTTAGCACAAAAACTGAGGTAAGATTACATGATTTAATGAACAATCACATAAATAAAACATTATGGAGAATTAGAGCACAAAATGTAATGCATAACTTGCTGTACAAAATAACTCTGCTCACAAACAGCAGGCTAACTGGCAACCTTGACGCATCATGGAACTATGAGAAACAGTGAGAAATTTTTAGTAAATCCTGCTTCTCAACAGGAATGTAATGTGGACAAGTGTCATGTAATTAAGTTCGGTAAAAGTGAGAAAAGCCCAGATTGAGATTATAAGTTAGGATGATCAACCTTACACATCAGAAAGGGAGAAGGACCTAGGAGTGATTATCAATAACAACATATCTCCGTATGACCACATAAGCGAGAAGGTACGTAACATGTACACACTGCTTGATAGTATGAGAATATCATTCACATATATAAATGAAGACGTCCTGAGAAAGCTATTAACATCATTCTTCGGACCAACCCTGGAGTATGCATCAGTAGTTTGGAATCCTCATCTCAAAAAACACATAGATAAGACTGAAAAAGTACAAAGGGCACTTACAATATGGGTACCAAACTTAAAGGATCTAAGCTACAACGAAAGACCAGAAAAATTGAATCTACCAACACTACAGGAGAGAGAGAAAATGGGGGACATGATAATGCTATATAAATGCATCTTAGGGAAAGAGAAAATAGACATAAATGAATATATAACCTATGGGGAACCATTAGCAAGTGGACACTGCAAAAAACTACATGAAAAGAGAGGCGATAAAGACGTAAGGAAATTCAGTTTCCCAAAAAAGGCAATTTATCAATGGAATGACTACAGAATGAAATAATGTGTGCCAGAACTATTCAAAAATTTAAGGTTATGTATGATAAAAATGGTTTAATACACTGGACAGTACGAGCCAGAGTCATTCCTGTAAAGATACAAGTAGGTAAGAAAAATGAGACAAGAACACACCCACACACACACACACACACACACACAGGGAGTCAATCGAGGCTGATGTGCGAAATCGGCGCCCCGTACCGAACCAACACGGCCAGTGGCATTACCTAAATTAGTATCTTTGTATGAGTCAAGCTCTGTACCAGGTTAGACTAAATGATTTTTCATTATTAAAAGAAAAAAAATAAGTTTAAACAAGACTTGTTCAAACAGAAAAGAGAACCAAGACGAAAGAATGCGCTGAGTCAGCTGAGGTTTGTTTAGACTACAGCAACACGGGGAATGTAAGTACATACTCTGTACTTTTAGTATTGAAAAATGGATACATACTTTAAAGCAAATTTGGAAAAGAAAAGGGATAAAGGTAGAAAGCAAAATGATGATTTCTACCAAGAACTGGTTGAAGTGGAGACTCACAATAGACTGGTTGAACATGTACACAAACTAGAATGGCTTTCAAAAATGAAATTCATGAAATAAAGAAGCAGATGCACTTGCAAAAGGAAGAAATAGAAAAACTAGGAAGGGAGGCCAACAAGAAAGACACAACCATCAGTGAACTAACAGTGGAATTGAGTACACTTAGGAAGAAAATGAGTGAAATGGCAAGTACAGTAGTTAATCACGAGAGTGTTATGGAAGAGTTCAAAAATGACAGAGACAATTAGGCAAGTAAGCAGTCTTATAGACCAGAGCAGTGCTATTGAGAAGATAACACAGGTGAATGAAGCTGTGCAAAGCTACAAAAATGATGTGGAAACCACGTATGCTGAAATGGTGAAAGTAAAGAAAGACTTAGAAACAAGGGTGGAGGAAAAAAGCATTGAAAAGGAAGTGAAAAGAATAATCCAAAACAATCCAAAGTTAGTCAGAGATTCAGTAGATATAAACAAATCTATAGTAATCACTGGTATAGAAGAGGAAGAAGTAAAAAACAAGATCACAAGAGACAAAAAGGATATGGCAAATGTAATGAGCTTACTGAAAGAAGTATCAGAGGAAATCTGGGTATAACTTTAGAAGTAACCAACGTTACCAATTTTCATTATATTACGTCCCTGAACTATTCTAACTAAGACTTACCCTTTAAGCCTAGTTTCAGCTGGGGGAGCAAATTTTGTAGGGATAGTCATATAGTGACTTAGGCTGTCGCTCAGTAACGGATGAATGTTGCGCCATATTGGCTGGTGCAGGCGTGTGCATTTGGTCTATGTCAGGCTCTAGATCAGGCCTAGGTTAGGTTAGGTTAGGTTAGGTTAGTTTGGGTTAGTTTAATGCAAAATAGTGTATTTTTAATTAATCTTGATCTTGATTTTGGGGGATAAACCCACTTTTGGAAATCTTACTCAAAATTCCAAAAGGGGGATTTTCCCCCAAAAATGAGGGTCAAAACTAATTAAAGCACAGTATTTTGCATTGAAAACCATAAAAAAATAATAAAAGAAAACGTTGGTTACTTCTAAAAATTTACCGAAATCTGTAGTAAAGACATAGAGGAACACAAAAGGTTAGAGAAATAAGAGAAAAGCAAGACAAGACCTCTAAAGGTGACTTTCCAGAGTGTAAACACTGTGGAAGAGATACTAAAAAATGCAAAGAATCTTATGGAAAAAGAGGAGTTCAAAAATGTATGGATAAAAAGATGCCTTACACAAGAGGAACTGGAATTACTGAAAGAGAAAAGAGAGGAAGCAAAAACAAAAAATGAGGGAAGATCAGAAGAGAAGAAGAAATTTTTTTTACAAAGTAATAGGATTGCAGGTACGAAAGTTGTACACAAACAGGATGGAATAAAAAGGAGGAAGGTAGTAAAACCATGTCATGACAAGTATATAGACAAGATAATAAAGTTGATGTACTCAAATGTGGATGGAATGGTATCTAAATTACTAGAGATGAATGATTATGTCAGAGAAAATGAACCACAAATAATATGCCTAACTGAAACAAAATTAACACCAAGGATATCCAATGACATACTAAACTTAGAGGAATACAATATATGGAGAAGAGACAGAAATTAAAAAAAAAGGAGGAGGAATTATAATATTAACTAAGAAAAATCTAAAAGTCAATGAAATAAAACTAGATATACCATCACAAGTAGAACTGATTACAGAAGAGATCAACACATCTGAAGGGAAAGTAATTGTAGCCAATTTGTACATGCCACCCAGATCAAACACTTGGGAAAGAGATGAATATGAGGACCTGGCGGAGAGTACAATTCAGAGTTTAAGATCATTACTACATAAAATGGAAGAGAAATAGGAAAAAATTATACTAACTGGGGATTTTAATACAAATATAAATTGGAATACTCTAGATATAATTAGCCAAGAAAGCTGTTGGGACCAAAAGCTCCTGGATCTCGTGCAAGAGTTTTTCCTAACGCAACATGTGAGGGAAACCACCAGAAAAAGAGGATGTACCTTCAGTGCTAGATTTAATATTTACTAGGCAAGAAAATGATATTGACAGTTTAATATATCACCCTCCACTCGGCAAAAGCGATCATGCAGTACTAAATTATAACTTCAGGATAGCATATGACATAGTTAACAGCAATGACCGTTACAAAAAGAGCCTAAACTATAAAAAGGGAAATTATCAAGACCTAAAGAAGTATTTCTTAGAAGTTGATTAGGAAAATGAGCTCAGAGGACAAGATTTAAATGTGTATATAAAAAATTCTGTGAATTTTATGAAATAGGAGTCCATAAGTACATCCCACAGCACAAAGAAGCAGAAAAGAAAATACAGAAATGGTTCAACAGAATGTAAAAAATCAAAAGAAAGAAGAGATTTGTTGTGGAATAGATACAGAAGACACAATAGTGAAAGGGCGTATAATAATTACAAACAGGCAAGAAACGATTATACAAGAATAAGGAGGGAAGCCCAAAAACAGTTTGAGGAGGATATAATAAATAAAAGTAGTGATCAACCAAAGCTGTTTTACAGCTACATCAGAAGCAAAACCAAAGTAAAAGATATAATACAGTCCATTACGGACGAGGGAATCACTTATACACAAGAGAAAGATATTTGTGAAGCACTAAATAAGAATTTCCACTTAGTTTTTACAGAAGAAAAAAATTTTGAGAGGGACTATGTGGAACATGGATGTCCACACATACTACCAGATATACAAATAGCAGAAAAAGTAATACATGAGGAGTTAAGTAGATTAGACAGAGGAAATGCAAGTAGTCCTGATGAAATTTCATGCTGGGTACTACAAGAATGTGCAAAGGAGTTAAGTAAACCATTATTTTTAATTTTCAAGAAATCCTTGAGTCAAGGTAAAGTACCTGATATTTGGAAAAAAGTGTTATGCTGGTGTTTTTAAGGCGACTTTTCGTCGTATAAACACTAGCTACTGAAGCGGGGTCCTCTTTCTAGTCCGGAAGTAAAGCACCAACAAAGGAACAGGACATAAAAACCAGGCAGTATACCTTAACACATCTATTACCTTAATTCTAACCGTAACAATACACGTAGAGTGATATTTGGGATACAGGGGAACAGAGACACAGAGTTAATATTCAGCACCACAAAATAGAGTTACACTTAGCATACACTACAGTGTTCGTACAGGGAGATCTTGAATTATCTATGGTATTGTTTATGTGTCACTTTTAGGCAGGATATATATAGAATGGTTCACAAAGGGAATAAACAAGATTGGGAGTCTGTATGGGAAATATTACTATAAATGAGGTAGGGTGCGGATAGCGACACTTGACATCGTCACCTTGTCACGGCAACACTCACACTCAGGCTTTTGACGGGCCCGCACACCTTTACCTCAGGTGTTCACAGAAAGTTCTCTTATATGGGGGGACTGGGATAATTACAATAAAGTTCATTCTCTGCCCTGCCAACACTGAATTCTTGTGGGCTACTATCAACTACACTGTTCTTCACTTAGTCACTGTTCACTGTTCTTTTTGACTTGTTCTTGACACGGGGGGAGGAGAGTCACTATTTTCCTATATCTCCTGGATAACGTTCACTCTGGGTCACACTCGTAGGTGGGGTGCAGGGAGGCTCTCCCGTCTGGGGGCCTCGATCTGATAGGCGGCCCTCGTGCTGGGGCCGTGTCGGTGTGGTGCAGGGAGGCCCTCTGGTCTGTGGGCCTCGACCTGAGAGGTGGCCCTCGGGACTGGGATCAAACAGCTGGAGTAGTCGGGCCTGTCGTCTTTGGCTTCGTGGAGTGAGGGAGCCCGGATTGCCTTTGTCAGGAGCTGGAGAGTCTGGCCTGGGTGTCCTGGGACTGTGGGCACCAAGGGGGAGAGGCGCCGTCAGGACTGGGCTGCGGCAGCGTCTCCTTTGGGGCTCGGGCAGGAACAAGGAACTCCCGGGCGTGGGTGGTAAGTCCGATATCAGGCCTTGCCACAACTCTAGCGTCTCCTCCGGGGTTATAATCCCGGGTGGTGACGAAGGGCTTCCACAAGGGAAAGAGGCTGGAGAAGGACCCACGTCACGTGTGTCCTCTCTAGTACGTCCTGAGGCCGGAGCCTTGGGTCGCCTTACCCTGGTACGTACTCTGGCTGTAGTCGTGGACTTGCCCGGTGTACGAGGAACAACTGAAGGGCGTACTAGGCCGCTCCTTCCCCGCCATGTATATAGACCGTCGGCGCGGTGTTGCTCCCGTAGTAGGGGACAAGCCGGAGTGAGGGCACAGAGGCCACACTCTCTCCAGTGCGAACTGAAACTTCCTTCAGGGGCTTCTCTACCCTGGTACGTGCCCCGGCCGGAGCCGAGTGCCTACCCGTTTTACTGAGAGCAACTGAAGGGCGTACTAGGCCGCTCCTTCCCCGCCACGTATATAGACCGTCAGCGCAGTGTTGCTCCCGTAATAGGGAAGGGCTACACGGACGGTAGCAGGGGCTCTTTACCCTGGTCCGTACTCTGGCCGTAGCCGGAAGCTGATCTGTCCGATCAGGAACAACTGAAGGGCGTACTAGGCCACTCCTTCCCCGCCACGTATATAGACCGTCGGTGCGGTGTTGCTCCTGAAGGGGAGAACAGCAAGAGAGGGATGCATTGGGGCAACTCTCTCTCTCTGGTGTACTAAGGCTGGAGCCTTGGGTCGCCTTACCCTTTGTACACTTTGTTAGGCCGTAGCCTTGGGCCTCCTGCCCTTGGGCCTCCTGCCCTAGAGGGTGTAACAAAGCCGTCAATACGGTGTTACCTGGGACTGAATCTTGTTCAGTTCCACCCCTATTCTGACGACCATTGCTCCGCCCGCAATGTAGTTTCCATTCCCTAGTCACCTGGGGTTGGGGCAGTTTCGGGAAACAAGGGCCCAGGATCGTGATGTCCTGGTGACCCTCTTGATCGGGGTCACTAACCCCACCGTTGTGTCCTCCTGGGGTGGTAGTGCGGTGGTGGCGCGGTGGTGGGGTGGGGGGTGGTGAGGTGGGAGGTCCGGCGGTGGGGACGGTGGGCATTTTAAAAAGCAAATATTGTCCTCTTATTCAAGAAAGGAAATAGACAAAATCCACTCAACTACCGACCAGTATCACTGACCAGCGTTGTAAGCAAGGTATTAGAAAAGTTTATAAGAAAAGCTTGGGTAAATCATCTAGAGGAACACAGTATGATAACAGAGACAGTTTGGTTTCAGGAAAGGAAAATCATGTGTTACTAATCTGTTGAGCTACTATGACAGAGTAAGAAACACAATACAGGAAAGGGAAGGATGGGTGGACAGTATCTATTTAGATTTCAAGAAAGCTTTTGACACAGTACCACACCAAAGACTTTTATGGAAACTGTACCATCAAGGAGGAATTCGAGGCAAACTGTTTTGTTGGATGCAAGACTTTCTCATAAAAGCTGAAATGAGAACAGTACTAAGAGGAAACTACTCATCATGGAAAGAAGTGACTAGTGGAGTACACAGGGTTAAGTGCTGGCACCAATCATGTTTTTAGTGTATATAAATGATATAAACAGTAACACTGGAAATGAGAGCTATCTAAATATGTTTGCAGATGATGCAAAAATACAAAGGAGAATTACTAACACAGACTCTTGTAAAGAGCTACAAGAAGAATTAAATAAACTTCATGAATGGAGTAGTACATGGCAAATGGAATTCAATGTGGACAAGTGTCATGTAATCAAGTTTGGTAAAAGTGGAAAAAGACCTGATTGGGATTATACGTTAGGAAATAAAACTCTATACACATCAGAAAGAGAGAAAGACCTAGGTGTGATTATCAATAACAGACTATCTCCGGCTGACTACATCAGCGAGAAGATACGGAACATGTATACACTGCTTGCAAATATGAGAATAGCATTCACATACATAAATGAAGACATGCTAAGAAGGATAATAACATCATTCATTAGACCAGCCCTGGAACATGCATCAGTACTCCGGAGTCCTCATCTCAAAAAACACATTGACAAGATTGAAAAAGTTCAAAGGGCCGCTACAAGATGGATACCATGCTTAAGGGACCTAAGCTACGAAGAAAGACTAAATAAAATGAATCTACCAACAGTACAGGAGAGAAGAAAAAGAGGTGACAAGATAATGCTATATAAGTGCATATCAGGGAAGGAGAAAATAGACATAAATGATTACTTAACATATGGAGAAGCATCAGCAAGAGGACACTGCAAAAAACTGTATAAGATGAGAGGTGATAAACACGTAAGAAAATTTAGTTTCCCAAACAGAGCAATTGATCAATGGAATGCACTACCGAATGAAATAGTGTGTGCCAAAACAATTCACAAATTTAAGGATATGTACGATAAATATGGTTTAAGACACGGGACAGTACGAGCTTGACTCATTCCTGTAAAGATACAATTAGGTAAGAACAATTAGGTAAGAACACACAAGCAGAACTGATAGAGATTAAGACATCTGAAGGGAAAGTAACTGTGGCAAATTTATACATGCCACCCAAAACAAACACCTGGGAAAGAGGAGAATATGAAGACCTGGCAGAAAGTACAATTCAGAGTTTAAGAACATTACCTCATGGAATGGAAGAGGAATAAAAAAGAATTAAATTAACTGGGGATTGCAATACAAATATAAACTGGAATACTATAGATGTAAGAAGCCAAGAAAGGTGTTGGGATCAAAAGCTCCTGAATCTTGTGCAGGAGTTTATCCTAACACAGCACGTAATGGAAAACACCAGAAAAAGAGGACTTGATGATCCATCAGTACTATATCTATTTACTATTTACTAGGCAAGAAAATAATATTGGTAATATAATGTATCACCCTCCATTCGGCAAAAGCAACCATGCTGTGTTAAATTGAAACTTCAGGATTGCATATGACATAGTTATCAGTAATGAGTTACAAAAAGGATCTAAACAACAAAAAAGGGCAACTACCGTGACCTGAAGAAGCACTTCTTAGAAATAGATTGGGAAAAGGAGCTTAGAGGACAAAATTTAAATATTACACAGTATATAAAAAAATTCTATGATTTTAATGAAATAGGAATCCAAAATTACATCCCTCAGCACAAAGAAAAAGAAAATGAAAATAAAGAAACTGTTTAATATAAAATGTAAAATGCCCGCCGTGCCCGCCGCCGGACCTCCCACCTCACCACCCCCCACCCCACCACTGGGCCGCCACCGCACCACCACCCCAGGAGGACACAACGGTGGGGTTAGTGACTCCAATCAAGAGGATCACCAGGACACTACGGTCCTGGGCCCTTGTTCCCCGCAACTGCCCCAACACCAGGTGACCAGGGAAAGGCAACTACCTTGCGGGCGGAACAACCGTCGTCAGAAAAGGGGTGGGACTGAACTAGCTTCAGTCCCAGGTAACACCGTATTGACGGCAATTGTTACACCGTCTAGGGCAGGAGCCCCAAGGGCAGGAGGCCCAAGGCTATGGCCTAATAAAGTGTACGAGGGTAAGGCGACCAAAGGCTCCGGCCTTAGTACACCCCAGAGAGTTGCCCCAGTGCATCCCTCTCCTGCTGTTCTCCCCTACAGGAGCAACACCGTGCCAACGGTCTCTATATGTGGCGGGGAAGGAGCGGCCTTGTACGCCCTTCAGTTGCTTCTGGTCGGAAAGATCAGCTCCTGGCTACGGCCAGAGTACGTACCAGGGTAAAGAGCCCTGCTATCGTGCGTGTAGCTTTTCCCTACTACGGGAGCAACACTGCGCCGACGGTCTCTATACGTGGCGGGGAAGGAGCAGCCTTGTACGCCCTTCAGTTGCTCCTTGTAAGACGGGTAGGCATCCAGCTCCGGCTGTGGCACGTACCAGGGTAGAGAAGCCCCTGAAGGTAGCCTCAGTATGTACTGGAGAGAGTGTGGCCTTTGTGCCCCTCACTCCGGCTTGTCCCCTACTACGGGAGCAACACTGCGCTGATGGTCTCTATACGTGGCGGGGAAGGAGCGGCCTTGTACGCCCTTCAGTTGCTCCTTGTACGCCGGGTAAGCTCACGGCCACAGCCAACGTACGTACCAGGGTAAGGCGACCCAAGGTTCCGGCCTCAGGACGTACCAGAGAGGACACAAGTGACGTGAGTCCTTCTCTAGCCTCTTCCCTCTGTGGGAGCCCTTCGTCACCACCCGGGAATATAGCCCCGGAGGTGACACTAGTGTGGTGGCAAGGCCCGATATCGGACCTACCTCCCACGCCTGGGAGATCCTTGTTCCTGCCCGAGTCCCGAAGAAGAAGCTGCCGCAGCCTAGTCCTGTTGGCGCCTCTCCCCCTAGGTGCCCGCAGTCCCAGGACACCCAGGCCAGACCCACCGGCTCCCAACGAAGGCGATCCTGGCTCCCTCACTCCACGGAGCGAGAGACGACAGGCCCGACTACTCAGGCTGTTCAGCCCCATTCCCGAGGGCCACCTCTCAGGTCGAGGCCCCCAGACAGGAGGGCCTCCCTGCAACACACCGACGAGGCCCCAACTTGAGGGCCACCTCTCAGGTCGAGGCCCCCAGACGGGAGGGCCTCCCTGCACCCCACCGACGAGTGTGACCCGGGCAGTGACTCCCCTGTGGGTAATCCCTTGCCCTCTGCAGGCCGGGTCCCCCTAGGGCTCTACCCTCACGCCCTTGTCACGGAGTGAACATTACCTAGAAGATACAGGTAAATAGTGACGCCCTTGTGTCGAGAACAAATCGGGGAAAAGAACAGTGAACAGTGACTAAGTGAAGAACAGTGCAGTTACCAATAGTCCAAAAGAACTCAGTGTCGGCAGGACAGAGAATGAACCTTAGAGGAATTATCCAAGACCCCCCCAATAAAAGAACTTTCTGTGAACGCATAAGGCTAGGGTGCGCGGGCTGGTCAAAAGCCTGAGTGTGAGTGTCGCCGTGACCAGGTGACTGTTTCAAGTGTCGCTATTCGCACCCTATCTTATTTATAGTAATATTTCCCCTACAGACTCCCCATCTTGTTTATCCCCTTTGTAATCAGTTCAGCGTATATCCTGCCTAAAAGTGACACATAGACAATACCATATATAATTCAAGATATCCCTGTATGAGCATTGTAGTGTGTACTGAGTGTAACTAAATTTTGTGGTGCTGAATGTTAACTCTGTGTCTCTGTTCCCCTGTATCTCAAATATCACTCTGTGTTGTATTGTAACAGTTAGAATTAAGATAATACATGTGTTAAGGTGTACTGCCTGGTTTTTATGTCCTGTTCCTTTGTTGGTGCTTTACTTCCGGTCTAGAAAGAGGACCCCACTTCAGTCGCTAAAGTTTTTAGGACGAGAAGTCGCCTTAAAAACACCAGCATAACAAAATGTAAAGAGAGAGAGAGAGAGAGAGAGAGAGACTTGCTGTGGAATAGATACAGAAGACACAATAGTGAGAGGGCATAAAACAAATATAAACAGGCAAGAAATGATTTTACAATGATAGGAAAGGAAGCCCAAAGACAGTTTGAGAAGGATGATATGAATAAAAGTCATAATCAACCCAAGCTATCTTACAATTACATCCGATGCAAAAGCAAAGTAAAAGATAAAATACAGTCTGTTACGGACGAGGGGATCATCAATATACAAGAGAAAGATATTTGTGAAGCACTAAAAAAAATTCCAATCAGTTTCTACAGAAAATGATTTTGAAAGAGATTTTATAAAACATGCATGCCCACACATATTACCAGATACACAAATATCAGAAAAGGAAGTACAGGAAGAGTTAGTAAATCAGACAAAGGAAAAGCATATGGTCCTGATGAAATTTCATGTTGGGTGCTACAAGTATGTGCAGGAGTCAAGTAGACCAATATATTTAATGTTCAAGGATTCCTTAAGTCATGATAAACTACCTAATATCCGGAAGAAAGCAAATACTTTTCCCTTATTCAAGAAAGGGAAGAGACAGAATTCACTCAACTACCGACCAGTATCACTGACAAGTGTTGTAAGATACTAAAAAAGCTGATAAGAAAAGTTTAGGTAAACCATCTAGAAGAAAGGCAGTTCGGTTTTAGAAAGGGGAAAAAAATGTGTTACTAATCTATTAAGCTACTATGGTAGACTTACGGAAACATTACAGAAAAGTGAAGGATGGGTGGACAGTATCTATTCAGATTTCAAGAACTCATTTGACAGGATACCACACCAAAGACTTTTATGGAAACTGTACCATCAAGGAGTAGCCCAAGGCAACCTGTACTGTTGGATGCAAGATTTTTGCATGAAACAAAGGGAAATTAGAACAGTTTTAAGGGGTAATTACTCATCACGGAGGGAACTGACTAGCGGAGTACCACAGGGCTCAGTGTTAGCATCAATTATGTCTTTAGTATATATAAATGACATAGTAACACTGGAAATTGAAGCTGTCTAAATATATTTGTTGATGATGCAACACTGGAAATAGAAGCTATCTACATTTGTTTGTTGATGATGCAATAATACAAAGCAAAATTACCAACGGATTCTTGCAGAGAGCTACAAGAAGAATTAAATAAGCGTCATGAACGGAGCAATAAAAGACAAATGGAATTTACTGTGGACAAGTGTCATGTAACTGAGTTTGGTATAAGTGAAAAAAGAGCAGACTGTAATTATAAGTTAGGAAGTCCAACCCTACACATATCAGAAAAGGAGAAGGACCTAGGAGTGATTATCACTAACAGACTATCTCTGGCTGACCACATCAATGAGAAGGTACGTAACATGTATACACTGCTTGCTAATATAAGAATAGCACTCACATATGTAAATGAAGACATTCTGAGGAAGATAATAACATCATTCATCAGACCAACCCCGGAGTATGCATCAGTAGTCTGGAATCATCAAAAAAAAAAAAAAAAAAACATACAGATAAGACTGAAAAAGTGCAAAGGGCAGCTACAAGATGGGTACCAGGCTTAGGGGATCTAAGTTACGAAGAAACACTAAAAAAACTGAACCTACCAACACTACATGAGAGAAGGAAAATAGGAAACATGATTATGCCATATCTGTACATCTCAGGGAAAGAGAAACAGACATAAATGAATATATATCCTATGGGGAAGCATCAGCAAGAGGACACTGCAAAAACTACATAAAAAGAGAGGCAAAAAAGACATAAGAAAATTCAGTTTCCCAAATAGGGCAATTAATCAATGCACAACCGAATGAAATAGTGTGTGCCAGAACTATTCAAAAATTTAAGGATATGTATGGTAACAAGTGGTTTAATACACGGGACAGTACGAGCTTGACTCATTCCTGTAAAGATACAGTTGGGTAAGAACAATTAGGTAAGAAACACACACACACACACACACACACACAAAATAAGCTGGTAGAGCAGGTAAACAGGTTGGAGATGGCATTTCTGAATGAAATGGATGAAATTAAGAAACAGTTTCACATGCAGAATGAAGAAATAGAAAAATTAGGAAAGAAAGTCGATAAGAAAGACACAACAATAGATGAGCTGACAGTAGAAGTGGGTTCAATTAGGAGAAAAACTAGTGAAATGGCAAGTACAGTATTCAACCACGAGAGTATTATAGAAGAGTTCAAAAATGATACAGAGACAATTAGGCAAGTAAGCAATCTGATTGATCAGAGCAGTGATATTGAGGAGAAGATAACACAGGTGAATGAAGCGATGCAAAGCTACAAAAATAATGTGGAAACTACTTATGCTGAAATGGTGAAAGTAAAGAAAGGTTGAAAAAAAAAAAGCATTAAAAAGGAAGTGAAAAGAATAATAAAAAATAATCCTAAACTGGTTAGAGATTCAGCAGATATCAACAAATCTCTAGTAACCACTAGTATAGAAGAGGAAGAAATAAAAAACAAGATCTCAAGGGACAAAAAGGAGATGGCAAATGTAATGAGCATATTGAAGGAAGTATCAGAGGAAATCTGTAATAAAGACATAAAGGAACGCAAAACGTTAGGGAAATATGAGAGACATGTCAAGGCACCTGAAGGTAACATTCCAAAATGTAAACACTGTGGAGGAGATACTAAAAAACGCAAAGAAACTCATGGAAAAAGAGGAATTCAAAAATGTGTGGATAAAAAGATGCCAAACTCAAGATGAACTGGAATTACTAAAAGAGAAGAGGGAGGAGGCAAAAACAAAGAATGACGAAAGATCAGAGGAGGAGGAGCAGAATACATTTTTTTACAAAGTAATTGGATTGCAGGTTCGAAAGTGGTACATAAACAGGAGGGAATAAAAAGTTGGAAAGTAGTAGACCTGTCATGACAAATACTGTATGTAAACAAGATGATTAAGTTGATGTACTCAAATGTTGATGAAATGGTATCTAAATTATTAGAGATGAATGATTATATCAGAGAAAATGAACTACATGTAATATGCTTAACTGAAACAAAATTAACACCAAGGATATCAAATGACCTGCTAAACATACAGGAATACAATATATGGAGAAGAGATAGGAACTAAAAAAAAAAAAAGAGGAGGAGGAATTATGTTAACAAAGAAAAATCTAAAAGTCAAAGAAATAGAATTAGATATACCCTCACAAGCAGAACTGATTGCAATAGAGATCAATACATCTGAAGGGAAAGTAATTGTTGCCAATTTGTACATGCTACCCAGATCAAACACATGGGAAAGAGGCGAATATGAGATCTGACAGGGTACAGTTCAGAGTTTAAGAGTAATACTACATAGAATGGAAGAGAAATCGGAAAGAATTATACTAACCGGAGATTTTAATACAAATATAAATTGGAATACTCTACAGTAGATATAATAAGCCAAGAAAGCTGTTGGGACCAAAAGCTCCTGCATCTCGTGCAGGAGTTTTTCCTAATGCAACATGTAAGGGAAAGCACCAGAAAAAAGGGGACTCGATGTACTTTTTAGTGCAATGGTAGATCTTATATTTACTAGGCAAGAAAACGATATAGACAATTTAATGTATCATCCTCCATTCGGCAAAAGTGACCTTGCAGTACTAAATTGCTAATTCAGGATTGCATATGACATAGTTAACAGTAATGAAAAGTTACAAAAAGAGCCTAAATTATAAAAAAGGAAACTGCCATGACCTAAAGAAGTACTTCTTAGAAATAGATTGGGAAAAGGAGCTTAGAGGACAAGATTTAAATGCTATATATAAAAAATTCTGTGAACTTTATGAAATTGGAGTCCAGAAGTACATCCCACAGCACAAAGAAGCAGAAAAGAAAATACAGAAATGGTTTAATACAGAATGTAAAAACTCAAAAGAAAAAAGAGATTTGTTGTGGAATAGATACAGAAGACACAATAGTGAAAGGGCATATAACAACTATAAACAGGCAAGAAACGATTATACAAGAATAAGGAGGGAAGCCCAAAAACAGTACGAGGAGGATATCATAAATAAAAGTAGTGATCAACAAAAGCTATTTTACAGCTACATCAGAAGCAAAACCAAAGTAAAAGATAAAATACAATCCATTACGGATGAGGGGATCACTTATACACGAGAAGGATATTTGTGAAGCACTAAATAAGAATTTCCAATCAGTTTTTACAGAAGAAACTAATTTTGAGAGGGATGATATGGAACATGCATGCCCACACATATTACCATATATACATATATGAAAAAAAGAAATACAGGAGGAGTTAAGTAAATTAGTCAAAGGAAAAGCAAATGGTCCTGATGAAATTTCATGTTGGGTCCTACATGAATGTGCAAAGGAGTTAAGTAAACCAGTATCTTTAATTTTCAAGAAATCCTTGAGAAAAGGTAAATTACCTGATATTTAGAGGAAAGCAAACATTATTACCTTATTCAGGAAAGGGAATAGACAAAATCCTCTCAAGTACCGACCAGTATCACTAACCAGTGTTGTAAACAAGGTATTAGAAAAGCTGATAAGAAAATTTTGGGTAAATCATCTAGAACAAAATATGATAACAGAAAGACAGTTTGGTTTCAGAAAGGGAAAATCATGTGTTACTAATTTGTTGAGCTACAATGACAGAGTAACAGAAACATTACAGAAGAGAGAAGGATGGGTGGACAGTGTCAATCTAGATTTCAAGTAAGCATTTGACAGTGTACTGCACCAAAGACTTTTATGGAAACTGTACCATCAATGAGGAATCCGAGGCAAACTGTTTTGTTGGATGCAAGATTTTCTCAAAAAAGAGAAATGCGAACAGTACTAAAAGGAAATTACTCATCATGAAAAGAAGTGACTAACGGTGTTCCACAGGGTTCCGTGCTGGCACCAATCATATTTTCAGTGTATATAAATGATACAGGTAGCAACATTGGAAATGAAAGCTATCTAAATATGTTTGCTGATGATGCAAAAATACAAAGGAAAATTACTAACGCAACTTTTGTAAAGATCTACAAGAAGAATTAAATAAACTTCATGAATGGAGCAATACATGGGAAATGGAATTAAATGTGGACAAATGTCATGTAATCAAGTTTAGTAAAAGTGGAAAAAGACCTGATTGGGATTATAAGTTAGGAAATAAAACCCTACACACATCAGAAAGAGAGAAGGACCTAGGTTTGATTATCAATAACAGACTATATCCGGCTGACCACATTAGTGAGAAGGTACCGAACATGTATACACAGCTTGCAAATATGAGAATAGCTTTCACATACATAAATGAAGACATGCTAAGAAAGATAACAACATCATTTTTCAGACCAACCCTGGCGTATGCGTCAGTAGTCCGGAGTCCTCACCTCAAAGAACAAATAGATAAGACTGAAAAAGTTCAAAGGGCCGCTACAAGATGGGTACTAAGCTTAAAGGATCTAAGCTAGGAAGAAAGACTAGAAAAACTGAATCTGCCTACACTACAGGAGAGAAGGAAAAGAAGATTCATGATTATACTATATAAATGCATATCAGGGAAGGAGAGAATAGACTTAAATGATTACATAACCTATTAGGATGCATCAGCATTAGGACACTGCAAAAAACTGCATAAAAAGAGAGGCAATAAAGACGTAAGGAAATTTAGTTTCCCAAATAGGGCAATTGATCAGTGGAAGGCACTACCGAATGAAATAATGTGTGCCAAAACAATTCATAAATTTAAGGATTTGTACGATAAAAATGGTTTAAGACACGGGACAGTACGAGCTTGATTCAATCCTGTAAAGATACAATTAGGTAAGAACAATTAGGTAAGAAGTGAGCCCTAGAAAAAATTATGTTTGCAAAGCTACCGCTTGCACACAACATTGTATAAGTAGACTTTGGCTGAAGGTTAACTGTCACTGGTATTTCCGTATTTTATTCAATCTGATGCCAGATTATTTTATGTACCGTATCTATTGGCAATCTCTACCAGTCAAAATATCAAGGGTTAAAGGAAGAAAGAAATGAACCTGGTGTAGGCAGAGTGCTTGCCAGATGGACTGGATTGGAATTTTGATTTTTTAAACCATTTCAGCACCACTGAAATATTTTGGGGTGAATATATGGATATTTATTAGTGCGATGTTTTTTCACTCTGCATAATTTTCACGGGCGTGTCGGCAGTCATCTGGTGAAGATTTTTTACGATTCATTACGGAGCATAGGGTGGATTTAGGACGCTAAAAATTGCTAAAATGCCCGCCGTGCCCGCCGCCGGACCTCCCACCTCACCACCCCCCACCCCACCACCGGGCCGCCACCGCACCACGACCCCAGGAGGACACAACGGTGGGGTTAGTGATCCCGATCAAGAGGGTCACCAGGACATCACGATCCTGGGCCCTTGTTCCCCGCAATTGCCCCAACTCCAGGTGACCAGGGAAAGGAAACTACATTGCGGGCGGAGCAATGGTCGTCAGAACAGGGGTGGGACTGAACAAGATTCAGTCCCAGGTAACACCGTATTGACGGCTTTGTTACACCCTCTAGGGCAGGAGGCCCAAGGCTACGGCCTAACAAAGTGTACAAAGGGTAAGGCGACCTAAAGCTCCGGCCTTAGAACACCAGAGAGAGTTGCCCCAGTGCATCCCTCTCTTGCTGTTCTCCCCTTCAGGAGCAACACCGCGCCGACGGTCTGTATACGTGGCGGGGAAGGAGCGGCCTAGTACGCCCTTCAGTTGTTCCTGATTGGACAGATCAGCTTTCGGCTACGGCCAGAGTACGGACCAGGGTAAAGAGCCCTTGCTACCAAACGTTTAGCACCTTCCCTATTACGGGAGCAACACCGCGCCGACGGTCTTTATACGTGGCGGGGAAGGAGCGGCCTAGTACACCCTTCAGTTGCTCTCAGTAAAACGGGTAGGCACTCGGCTCCGGCCGGGGCACGTACCAGGGTAGAGAAGCCTCTGAAGGAAGTTTCAGTTCGCACTGGAGAGAGTGTGGCCTCTGTGCCCCTCACTCCGGCTTGTCCCCTACTACGGGAGCAACACCGCGCCGACGGTCTATATACGTGGCGGGGAAGGAGCGGCCTAGTACGCCCTTCAGTTGTTCCTCGTACGCCAGGCAAGTCCACGGCTAGAGCCAGAGTACGTGCCAGGGTAAGGCGACCCAAGGCTCTGGCCTCAGGACGTACTAGAGAGGACACGAGTGACGTGAGTCCTTCTCCAGCCTCTTTCCCTTGTGGAAGCCCTTCGTCACCACCCGGGAATATAGTCTCGGAGGAGACACTAGAGTGGTGGCAAGGCCCGATATCAGACTTACCGCCCACGCCCAGGAGTTCCTTGTTCCTGCCCGAGCCCCGAAGGAGACGCTGCCCCAGCCCAGTCCTGATGGCGCCTCTCCCCCTTGGTGCCCGCAGTCCCAGGACACCCAGGCCAGATTTTAAAGCTCCTGACGAAGGCGAACCGGGCTCCCTCACTCCATGAAGCCAAAGACGACAGGCCCGACTACTCCGGCTGTTTGGTCCCAGTCCCGAGGGCCACCTATCAGGTCGAAGCCCCCAGACCAGAGGGCCTCCCTGCACCACACCGACGCGGCCCCAGCACGAGGGCCGCCTATCAGGTCGAGGCCCCCAGACGGGAGAGCCTCCCTGCACCCCACCTACGAGTGTGACCCAGAGTGAACGTTACCCAGGAGATATAGGAAAACAGTGACTCTCCCCTCCCGTGTCAAGAACAAGTCGGGAAAAAGAACAGTGAACAGTGACTACGTGAAGAACAGTGTATTTGATAGTAGCCCACAAGAACTCAGTGTTGGCAGGGCAGAGAATGAACTTTATTGTAATTATCCCAGTCCCCCCATATAAGAGAACTTTCTGTAACACCTGAGGTAAGGGTGCGCGGGCCCGTCAAAAGCCTGAGTGTGAGTGTCGCCGTGACAGGGTGACGATGTCAAGTGTCGCTATCCGCACCCTACCTCATTTATAGTAATATTTCCCATATTGACTCCCAATCTTATTTATTCCCTTTGTGAACCATATATATATATCCAGCCTAAAAGTGACACATAAACAATACCATAGATAATTCAAGATCTCCCTGTATGAACATTGTAGTGTGTGCTAAGTGTAACTCTATTTTGTGGTGCTGAATATTACCTCTGTGCCTCTGTTCCCCTGTATCCCAAGTATCACTCTACGTGTATTGTTACTGTTAGAATTAAGGTAATAGATGTGTTAAGGTATACTGCCTGGTTTTTATGTCCTGTTCCTTTGTTGGTGCTTTACTTCCGGTCTAGAAAGAGGACCCCGCTTCAGTAGCTAGTGTTTTTACGACGAGAAGTCGCCATAAAAACACCAGCATAACAATTGCATTTGCAGGCGTGCCACATATTTCTCTTCAGTTTGGTAAGAACAAAAAATCGATTTTCGAAATCTGAAAATATAGTGCCAGGGCCGGCCACTGGGTCCCGACAATTTCCGGACTCAAGGCCATTGAGAGGTTTCTGTTATGCTGGTGCAAACCTAGTTCTTTTGGGTTCTAAACAGGGAGGAACACACAAAGTATACTTCCAATATACTGTGGTAGCATAAGGAAGACACAGAAACTCCGGGTGGCTATGGTACAGATTTATTATTATTACTAACTCTTTACACGACCTGGATAAGTGGAGTGAATGACAAAAGACAAAGGAAGAAAAATGGACGATTTGGGATGTGGGGTCCCGATCATGAGGTCTGGAGGGAAGCTCTCTTCCTTTGTTTTGGAGATCACCACCAGGAGTACACACTGGAGAATGAAGTAATACGGTACACACTGGAGAATGAAGTAATACGGGAGATCAAGTCTACATCTGTACGTGTGAGTGTTGTGGTGTGTAAAGTAAGATACTGGTAAAGCCCATAGGGAGAGACTGC
The DNA here is from genome assembly GCF_032717465.1 of Coenobita brevimanus. Lineage (NCBI taxonomy): Eukaryota > Metazoa > Arthropoda > Malacostraca > Decapoda > Coenobitidae > Coenobita > Coenobita brevimanus. Next base: position 36,081,237 of record NC_137016.1, on the reverse strand, counting down.
AACTCTAGCTCCGGAGGGGAAGAACCCGATGTCTGGTTCTCTCAATGGACCTTATGGAGGACAAGTGTAAGTGTGCTTTGTTCCCAGAATGGGCATGCGGGGAAGCTAGAAGAGGCCTGTGAAAGCCACGACAGCTAGGTCATCTACTGTTATGCCTGGGATCTCTTCTCCAGGTGTAGAGGAAAGGGAACTGAGGAGGGGCGAAGGAGGAAGTACAGGAAGGGGATCCACTCCAAGGGTAGTGGTAACTGGAGGCAGTTGGTCTGAGCCCTGAGCACATTGTGGTTCCTTCGGGACTGAACTGCCTCTAGCAAGTTCAGTGGTGGAAAAGGGGTGTCGGGACTCTGCATAGCTGGACCACATCTAGGAAGTCCCGAGGCCAAACCGCCTCTAGCAAGTTCCGTGGCCGGTGCATGATGTCGGTGCTCCTGCAGAGCTGGACAGCATCTAGTAAGTTGAGAGGGCACATTGTTTCTAGCAAACATATGAGGGTCGCCTCTAGCAAACCTGGCAACAAAGAAGGATCTAGTTTTCATTGTAGTGGCGCCTCTAACTAGCACTGGATTGGAGAGCTCTGGCTGCTGGCAATACGGTCACTTGGGCAGCGACGGCGAGTAGGTGACGACTCAGGGCTAGAAGGTCTGCCCATAGCAGTGCATGTATTGTGCCCCTCTTGTCCGGATGTTTGTATTGTAGCTATCTGGCTGTTGTACCTGGTTGCCAGTGGTGGTTTTCTGTGGAGCGCTGGTTTTCCATGGTCGTAGCTAGAGCAGAGACCGAGGTAAGTCTCGTCCCAGGCATTTTCCACCCTCGCCATTCTTTAAGCTACATCCACGTGGCTGGAGATCAACGACTTTCGGTCATCGGGAATTTGTTGTAGGGAGGGGGTGTCTGTAGAACTTGGGGGTTCAAGGGAGGTATCAAATGTTTCTAATTTTTCCATGACCAAGCCCTTGAGAAGAGTGAGGGTTTGAAACGCTGGAAATCCTAATGGCGTTAAGGTGGTGAGGGGGACTATCACTGGGGAGATGAGGCACCTGGTGGCAAAGGGTTGCTCCACCTGTGGGGAGAACAGAAGTGAGTGTTGGGCTGAGGTTCCCAGTGGCACCCAGGCTAGGTGATGGGTTGGATGTTGGTCATTTTTTTATGACATCCTGCATGATATCGTGCAGGCCGGCAGTGGGGTTGTGGGCCCTGAAACAGAGGCATTGGTGCTGACAGTCAATTGTGGCTTCCAGCTTTTGTAGCAAGTCCAACACAATATAACCATCATAAACTGTGCACCTTGAGTTGAACACAATGGATGGGTGGTTGGTGTAGACTGATGGCTTTGGGGAGGTCACCGAGAGGGGAATGGTTTTGCCTTTTAGGGCCAGGGGTTCATCCCCTGCCCCAGTGAGGTCAATGGGCGTGGCATGAAAGGCTTGGAAGATTGCCTGATTTTTTTTTTTTTTTTTTGTAGAACTACATGTACAGGCAAGATCACGCGGCACCTGTATCCAATAGGAGCTCACAGGGACTCCCTGGAGCTTGATCTTGGTGTATACGAGTGTTTTGAGTTTGGTGTTCATTGCCCCCACCAGAGCCAGAGTTGATGGGGGGTTTCTGAGGACCCTGTTTCTTCAAATGGCTCATCTGTGTCATTGTAGGTGGATTCTGTGGTAACCTCTTCCTCTGTATCCAATCCTGTGTTGTCTACCTGGGCATTATTGTTGGCAACAAGGTGCTGGAGGGGACAGGGCTTCTGTGGTGGGCCCCAGCAATTGGACTGGTTGCGCCGAGCTTTAACTTGTTCCCGCATATTGTGCAGGGGGCAGGAAGCATTGCAAGCCTTAAACTCCCTGGGACCAATAAGGATCAGGCTGTTTTATGGCTTCCGTTTTTCCTGTGGGGATCGGGAGATCCTGGGGTACACAGGGTGGTATTTTTTTCGCTAGTCGTCTGTCCTCCGGTTTGGTTGGGTAGAGATACGGTGCACAGCCCTGATTTGCTTTTGCTTACTTGCATGTGCTGCCAGCTGTCGCCAGATTATCAAGATGTCTTGGTCGAATCCCTGTGTGTAATGGATCATGAAGTGTTTCCGGATGGCACTAGGTAAGATACGTATGAGGTGCCTGAAAATATGTTGATTGCCTTGTTCCTCAGTCAGCTGGGCATAGGCAGATATCGTGAATTGCCATAAATATGTTAATGTAGCATCAAGATCTCCCTCAGATTTTACATCGTTTGGCTGTGAGAGCGTGATGACTGGCCCGAGGGAGGGTTGGACAACATTGATCGCTATGTTACTGAACTGTGCCCATGCTAAAGCTGCACTAATTTTCCCTGCTACCAGGGCTACCGACTTTCCTAGATGAGGCAGTAATACCGCGATTTTCTGTGTGTCCTCTTCATAAACCAAGTCCAACACTGGTTTGACCATTTCCATGTAAGTTGTAATGTCATATAGTTCAGGGTCATACTTGGATATGGGGATGTCGGACCTTTGGGCTGCCATCGTGACGTATGAGCTCCCTTGCTACTGTGTACGTGGGTGGTCAAAGCTCTGCTTTGCCTTTCCTCCATATTTAGAACCAACATTAGCCACCAGTGTTATGCTGATGCAAACTTAGTTTCTTTGGGCTCTTCTGAACAGGGAGGAACACACAAAGTATGCTTCCACTACACTGTGGTAGCACAAGGAAGACACATGAACTCTGGTTGGCTGTAGAACAGGTTTATTATCACTGACTCTTTACTCAACCTGTATAAGTGGTGAATATGACAATAGACAAAGGGAGGAAAATGTCTAATTTAGGGTGTGATGTCTCGATCTGAGGATCTAGAAGGAGGCTATCTCTTCCTTCATACTGGAGATCACCACTAGGACTACACATTGGAAAGTGAGGAAATCCGGGGGGGTCAAGTCTATGTCTGTACGTGTGGGTGTTGTGGTGTGTGGTAAGATAATGGTAAAACCCGCAGGGAAAGACTGCAACTCTGGCTTCGAAGGGGAGGAACCCGATGTCTGGTTCTCTCAATGGACCTTGTAGAAGACAGACGTAAGTGTGCTTTGTTCCCAGACTCGGCACACGGGGAAGCTAGAAGAGATCTGGGAAAGCCAGGACAGCTAGGTCATCTATTGTTATTCCTGGGATCTTCTTTCCAGGTGTATAGGAAATGTAACTGAGGAGGGGTGAAGGGGAGAGTCTGAGAAGGGGATTCACTCTGGGGGCAGCGGTATCTGGTGGCTGTTGGTCCAAGCCGGGGGCATGTCACGGCTCCTCCAGGGCTGAACTACCTCTAGCAAGTTCAGCAGTCTAAGACGGGCGTCAGGACTCCTACGTAGCTGGACGCTGTCTAGCAAGTCCAGAGGTCAAACTGCATCTAACGGAGCTGGACCGCGTCTAGCAAGTCCAGAGGCCAAAAACGGACATTGGTGCTCCTGCATATCTGGACCACATCTAGCAATTCCAGGGGGTACCGGTACATCATTTCTAGCAAACATATGAAGGTCACCTCCAGTAAACACAGTAGCAGAGAAGCATCTAGCTTTCCTTGTAATGCCACCTCTAGCAAGCACTGGATTGGAGAGCTCTGGTCATTGGCAGTACTTGGGGCTCAGGCTGTGGCAGTGGGTGGGTGATGACTCAGGGCTAAAAGGTCTGCCTGTAGCTGTGCATGTGTGCTCCCTATGTCCCTCTTGTCCGGACATTCGTATTGTAGCTATCCTGACCATTGTACATGGCTGCTGCTGGTGGTTTTCTTTGGAGCGCTACTTTTCCATGGTCATGGCTGGAGTGCAGACTGAGGTAAGTCTCGTCCCAAGCACTTTAGTTTCAATCCCCCCACCCCCCCACCCATCCCAGGGCCTTTGACTGATTGATAAAAAACAATAGGCTTTGAGGGTTTATGGACATGTACTTTCTGATTTTTTTTTTCAGGAAGATTGGCTTAAAATTATGATCTACAGAGTGCAGACAAACAAGCAGATGAGACAGAGCACTTGCTGGATGGGTCCGATTGTTTCAGTTTAGTTTTCACTGGTGTGTAGGCAGCCATTTGATAAAATTTTTGGTGCTTCATTGGGAAGCACAGGATGAGTTAGGAAGCTAAAAAAAAAATGCACTGCCAGGTGCGCCAGATGTTTCTCTTCAATTTTGTTAGAAAAAAAAAATACATTTCCGAAATTTGAAAAAAAAAAAAAAATGGTGCCTGTGCTGGCCACTGGGTCCTGATGATTTCCGAACCCATGGCCATTGAGGGGTTTCAAACCCCCTCCCAGCCCAGGGCCTTTGACCAGTTTTGATGGAAAAACAATTGGCTTCCAAGGTTTGCGGATATCTACCATCTGATTTTTTTTTTTTTTTCAGAATATTTGGCACAAGATTTTGACATGTCGAGTGCAGGCAAACAAACAAACAAGCACACATTAATGACCAACTTGCTAACCGAATCATTCAGTTCCAACAAGCAATGGCACTGCCACAGGCAAAGCGTTTGCTAGATGGATCCGATTATGCCTGCTTAGTTTTCACTGGCGTGTGAGCAGTGGAGAGCTTACTTAGTTTTCACTGGCGTGTGGGCAGTAGAGCGCTTGCTTAGTTTTCACAGGCGTGTGGGCAGTATAGCACATGCCAGATGGATCTGATTGTGTCTGCTTAGTTTTCACCAGCATGTAGATAACCATTTGGAAAATTTTTTCATGCTTCATTGTGAGGCACAGGATGGGTTTAGGAAGCTAAAAATTGCATTGGCAGGTGTGCCAGACGATTTTCAATTTGTTAAGAAACAAACATTGATTATCGAAATCTGAAAACAAAAACAAAAACAAAAAAATGGTGCCTGGGCCGGACAGTGGGTACAGTCGATTTCTGGACCCATGGCCATTGAAGGGTTTTAACCCCCCACCCAGCTTAGGGATTTTGACCGATTTTAATGTAAAACAATAGGCTTCCAGGGTTTATAATTTTTTTTTCAGAATAATTGGCACAAAATTGTGACCTATGGAGTGCAGAAAAACATACAGACAGACTGATGAAACTGCCATAGGCACAGCACTTGCTAGATGGATCCGATTGTGTCTGCTTAGTTTTCACTGGTGTGTGGGTAGTAAAGCATATGCCAGATGGATCCGATTGTGCTTAGTTTTCATAGGCGTGTAGGCAGTCATTTGGCGAAATTTTTTGTGCTTCATTGCGAAGTAGAGAATGGGTTGAGAATGCTCAAAATTGCATTGGCAGGTACACCAGACGTTTCTCTTTGATTTGTTTAAAAAAAATTGATTTTCGAAATTTGAAAAAAAAAAAGTAAATGGTGCCGGGCTGGCCACTGGGTCCCAATGATTCCTGGACTCATGGCCATTGAGGGGTTTGAACCTCCACACCCAGCTCTGGACCTTTGCCCTATTCTGATGAAAAGCAGTAGGCTTCCAGGGTTTATGGATATCTACCGTCTGAATTTTTTTCAGAGTGGCGCAGAATTGTAACCTGTAGACAGAGAGACAGACAGACAGATAAACAGATGAAACTCCCATAGGCAGAGTACTTGTCAGATAGATTGGATTGGAATTTGGATATACAGTAGACATGGGATGGAATTAGAGATGACAGCATTGAAAATTTGCCCCATATTAAAGACAGAGATTTTTTTTTTTTTTTTCAGTCCCCCACCCAGCCCAGGGCCTTTTACCAATTTTGTTGAAAAACAATAGGCTTCCAGAGTTTATGGATATCTACCTTCTGGATTTTTTCTGGAACGATTGATGCAAATCTGTGACCTGTAGAGTGCAGACAAACAAACAGTTAGACAAACATACGGAACTGACTAACATTAAAATGCCGGGAATAGTCACCGAGGGCACCACAACACCCCCAGGAGGAGCCAATGGAGGGGTGGACAGAGCTCAGCCCGACTCCGGGTGACAGGGACGTTATGTCCACCCGGGCCACGTGCCCCTATGACCCAAAACTTGCCCACACCACCATAGCAGGAAACGGAGAATACCTTGCTGGCGAGCTGACCCTCGACAGGATCAGGGTGGAGCTACTTCCTCAGCTGCAAGCAGCACTCCAGCAACAGCCAGCAGCCGCACCCTTTGTGAGATGACCAGTAGCCGCCCAGCCCTTCAGGAGACAGGTGATAGCTGCTCGGAAGGCCTGCAGGAGATGGCCGGCAGCTGCTCCCCTTTAAGAGCCATGGCCTGTAACCGGGTTCAGGCAACAGGTGCTGCTATTCCCCTCTACAGGAACCAGTGACGGTCGGTAGCCGCTCTGTCCTTCAGGAGACGGCCGGCAGCTGCACCTCATTAGAGCCACAGCCTGTAGCCAGGCTCAGGCAATGGCCAGTAGCCGTGCCCCCACGGCCTGTAGCCAGGCCACATGGCAGGAGACAGCTGGTAGCCACTCCCCCATCAGGAGTTGCTATTCCCTCCTACAGGAACCAGCAATGGCCGGTAGCCGTGCAGGGGAGAGAAGGGTACTTCCCCTCTCCTCCTATAGTTGCCTCAGAGGACACGACACAGGCGACGGCCAGCAGCCACGCCCATCAGTAGGAGACAGCCTGCAGCCACTCCTCGTCAGCACGTCGTCCTCTGTACGGGGCCTTGGCGATGGCCGGTAGCTGCACCGACAGGCAAGTGATGGCTGGTAGCCACACTTTGCCTGTGCTACCGTCAGGGAGTCGAGCCCTAGTGACGGCCAGCAGCAGCATTGACGACGAAGGGACGGCCAGCATCCGCCCTTGTTTCATTGCCCACGGGAACCCAGTGACAGCTGGTAGTCGCATTGGGGAGGAGTGCCAAAGCCCCTCGCCCCCTGTGACTCCACTACGAGAGGGTGATCTGCCATCAGACCTGCTGACCAGCGGGGGTGCAGATGACCCTGCTGTCCACCATGAATGAGGCAACTCTCAGGAGGAAGGTCCCAGCCCTGAGGGCTAATAGAGAGGTCTTGTACTATCCCCAGGGCTCTTCTCAGTACAGCTAGCTCTGGAGGGGCCCTACCTGACAGACTCCAACAGAGGCCGACGCCACAGCAAGCTCCTGATAGCGTTACCGGCTGCAGCCAACAGGACCCCAAGGCCGCCTCCAGCACCCCTGGGTGGGATCTCTCCCCACCGAGACACAGGAGACACTCATCCTCCATCAGGCGCCTGAGTGAACGCTTCAGGATCCTCTTCAACCCCAGTCTCGAGGGCCACACTCCAGTTCCTAGCCCCGACAGTGCGGGGTCCTTCGCCGCACACAGCCCCGGACGAGAGAGGATGCCCCTACGAGTGGTCCTGTGGCCGCGGGACACAGAGGCCCCTGGTGAGGCTCAGTCCCCACCAGGAATTGGGCTGTGAGCTCCCCACTGCCCTCTCCCCTCACTGCTGCCCTACCCAGATCCCGACGGTGAGTGACAGTGCAAGTGCAGTGACAGTGAAACAGTGACTTATAGACAGGGCAGTGTGTTAATATGTGAAAGGGGGAATTAAGTAAAAGATCCACCAGCGATGTAGTGAGTTGAGTGTAGACCCCCAGTGAAAACAGTGATGTGAGGAAAAGCTGAGTAGTGAATATAGTGACCTCAGCGAATGTGCAAGATCCACATCTCAGTCCTGGTAATAAAGTTCCTCTGTGTAGTAGGGCCTAAGACTGAGCCACACACCCTAGTGTCAGTGTGAATTTCCCCAAGTGTGTCAGTGACTAATTCCCCCCTCCCCAGCATCACACGTGCTGTCCAGTGTGCTGTTCACTTTGACCCAGAACTATTGCCTGAACAGTATTCTGCGCGATACTTCCACCCATGATCTCAGTACATGCCCTATAATTGTCTTGATTACTGTTTTGTGACGTCTGCCTGTTCCTAAGCACAGAATTTGTCAATATACGTGTAAGGTTGTTGCCCTGAATTTTTGTGCCCTGCCTCTCTCTTGATATTTAAGCTCCAGTCTAGAAAGGACCCAGCTGCATCCTAGGCATTTCTATTGCGGGAAGCTGCCTAAAAATGCCTAGGATAACACTGGTGGACAGTGGTGGTTCTTGACCTGGGCATACGAGAGGGGCATTCAGGGAATACTGGCAAAATGGCAACCAAACCTCACGTACAATTGCTTAAATTCGACCAAGGACAATATGACGTCCACACGTATCTAGCAATTATTAAGCCATTACTAGATATTGGGTTCAAGGACGACCAACAGAAAATAGTGGTCACACTTCCATTATTGGGTAAAGTGGCAGCAAATATTGTGCCGTAAATCGTCCATGGGCTCACATAGCATAACTTTATGGAACTCATAATCCAGGCCATCACGCCCTCACTAGGAAAACTGGTGGCACTATCCCTCTTGGATAGCCTGACATATGATGGCAACCAGGATGACACTTTGATCCAGGCCAGGCACCTTGTCACTGCCACCTACCCAGAGACAAATGATGAAACCTGGGAACAACCCTCCTTCAACACCCTCCTCAGAGTCATTCCCAGCATGGTCAAGGAGCACTTCACGATCCACGACCCAACGAGAGACCTAGACAGAGACATCCAACTCATATGACGCCCTCTGACCTCCTGCCCCACCCCTCAGCATACTGACGTGGTGAATAAGTTCCCCACAAACAAACCTGCACCGCAAGTCAAGACACGTCTGTCTATGCCGCACCCCAGCCCCACTCCAACACCCACCTTGCCCAGGGAACACCCCACCCACAGACGCCCCAGCCACAAGGAGAACCCAAACCTCATCCTAATTAATCCCTGGGAGTTCTCTGCATTCAGCTCCAGGTGTCCACTCCACGACATCCGGGACCAACTGAAGGCTGCCAGGTGCAAACCAATCACCCCAGGCAGACGTAGTTTCCTCGCTAGAAAACAAGTGGCCCGAGGACGAACCTAAACCCATAGAGGAAATTGACCCCAGGGAGACAGAGCAAGAGGAAGAAGGTGGTCCACGACAGTTGGATTTTTAGGACTGCCCCTGCACCTCCCCACGGTAATGGGGGCCGCCTTTCTCAAATATCGCCCCCCAGTCTACAACAAGATGAGGCTGAACGAGGTGAAAGCCAGGCTTCTGGTTGACACGGGAGTGGCCAGATCCTGCCTGTACAGTCATTTTTACTCCCTTCACAAGTCGACCTTTGGCCTGCTTTTCCCGATTTCAACTCATCTTATAGATGTGGGGGATGGCCCCCTGCATATCCGTGGGGAAACCCGGGCGCTATGTGTCAACACTCATCAACCGGCCTCGACACAACACAAATTCATCATATGTGACTCCACCTGCCGTAACTATGATGGGTACCTGGGACTGGACCTGCTACAGAAATTGCAAGCCACCATCGATTACCACAACAGACGTTCCAGTTCCGGAAATCCCCTGACCCACTTCTTCCACTCCCAGGCCCCCCTCCAGAGCGGTGTGCACCTGCATGCCCCGACCTCCAACCCCACCCCTGTCCCTTCCACATCCCCTCCTCTCCCACGTTCCCTGCCACCACCTCCTCCACAGTAATGATTCCCCACCACCACGAAGCCTGGTTGACCCTGAACAGCCCTATAGGTACATTTGTCCTGTTCTCCCCACACCTGCCACCAGGAACTCTCTCGGCCTGCCTCTTGCCCCCAACTTTTCTCCCCCTTCACGTCGCAACAGTCCAAATTGCAAACCTTGCCTCATCCCCCCTAACACTACCTGAAGGACTCATAATAGTGGAGATGGAAGAGGCCAAACCCTGCCCCCCTACCCCCCATCCCCGACCACCTCTCCCCCCACCAATCAGACACCCTCCACCATCTCCTCCTGGACTTCCAGGACCTCTTCGCGGCAGGACCTTCCAACATTGGGCACACCACCTACCTAGCTCATGAAATCCACACGACGAATCAGCCGATCCGCCAGCCATCCCAGCAGAAAAATCCCAAGCAACAGGAGGAGGAGGACCGCCAGGTCCAGGAAATGATCGAGGCCAGGGTCGTTTCCCTTTCCACCAGCCCCTGGTCCTCTCCTGTCATTCTCGTGAAGAAAGATGGCACCATGAGGTTCTGTGTTGACTCTCACCAGCTCAACGACGTGGCCATCAAGGATGCAACCCCACTTCCCAGGATAGACGACTCCCTTGATTCCCTGTACGGCACCTCCTGGTTCTCCACCCTCGATCTCCAGTCAGGGTACTGGCAGGTCCCAATGTGACCGGAGAACAGAGCTAAGACTGCCACATCGCTTTCATCGATACGTATTCTAAATTCATTGTCGCTTGCCAGTGAAGGAACATCATGCTGTTGCAGTCGCCGACACACTGGTCCATCATGTGTTTCCATATCTTGGCATCCCACAGGCTGTACACCCTGACAACCCCCCAAAGTTCACTGGTAAAATCTGGCAGGAGTTAGCTAAAATCTTCAGGTATCACATCTCCCACTTGTCCCCCTGCTGGCCACAAGGATACGCCAACTGCGAATGAAGCCACTGTACCTTAATGAACCAGCTCTGCACCCGGGTAGAAGAAACAAAGAACGACGACTGGCCAGCACATGTCAAGATTGTGCAATGGGGCATAAACTCTTGCCCGCGAGAGAACGGCATCTCACCTCACGAACGCGTGTTTGGGGAATCACCTCTCCTCCTGCTTTTGTGGCAACACCTACAACCCCCCATCACCTCTACCACGTCCGACCCCCTTCACCGTCTCAAAAGGCAGCTCTCACACCTACATAATAACTTAGACCTCCGACCCGATAACCCCTTCAACCCGTATAAGCTGGGTGACACCATCATGATACCGAAGCTCCCTATGCCCCACAAGCTTGCACCTCGCTTCGCGGGACCCTACACCATCACCAACGTCTCCAACTCCTACCAAGTGACGGTTGATTACCACAACACGCCCCAGACACTCAGGAATCCCCATGTGCGCCCGTTCCATGCCCCTGCTTCCCCAACCCCCACCCCACACCAACCATCACCCGTCACCTCTGCCACACACACCCCCTACCTCCTATGACTGCTACATATCCCCCTCACCTTCCCTCTCTGCCTCCCCCTCCCCATCCTCTCCCACCCCACCGCCTGTCACGCCACATCACACCTCACCTGAAGACTTGCCAACGCCGCAAATTCCAAACCCCTCCCCCACCCCTTCCCTACTGCCCTCCCCATCCCCCCACCAAGCACCATGTGCCCTGCCCACACACCAACCTCTCCTCTGCCCACCCACCCTGCCCAATGCCCATCACCACCCCCAGCCCTGTCATCGCACCTCCACCCCCACACACCCCTCCAGCCTCCCCACCACACGCACCTCAAACAGTCCGACACCACAAACCCAATTCACCACCCACACCCACCCTAAAAACCACCATCACATGCTCTGGCTGCCTTTCATGTCCATCCGCAAGATACGCCACCATCCCTACACCACCCACCTCCCCACAAAACCACCATCACATGCTCCAGCTGCCTTTCATGTCCACCCGCAAGATACGCCACCATCCCTACACCACCCACCTCCCCACAAAACCACACTCCTCCTAACACGAGCCTCATCATACTCATGCTACACCAGGCACAAATCCCATCCACCACTACTTCCCATAGACACAACGCCGCATTGCCCCGTCATAAAACCTCACGCTCCCCGGCAGTCTCCAGCATTCAGCACAGCTCTCTACAGGACACAAGACCTACCAGCATGGGAATACGACGAGCTACATGGGCGCCGCCCTTCGGACACAAACACCGTGTCTGTGGCCCTCTCCACCTCCTGCGACTCCTCCACACCGCCACCAACCCATCCACCCTCTTCATCACCTGCGACACCCAAATGGATGAAAACCCAGCCACCACAGCATGGAACGCCCTCCTCCAACACCTCCAGCCAGTGCACTACACCAACAACACCAAAGTCTATCAGCTCCAGTCAAGGGGACGTGACTTTTTCCCCGATGACGAAGGTAAAATGCCGGGAATAGTCACCAACGGCACCACGACACCCCCAGGAGGAGCCTATGGAGGGATGGACAGAGCGCGGCCCGACTCCGGGTGACAGGGACGTAAGTCTGGGCTGCCCAGGTCGCTCGCCCCTATGACCCGGAACTCACCCGCCACCACCACAGCAGGAAACAGAGACTACCTTGCGGGCAAGCTGACCCTCAACAGGATCAGAGAGGAGCTATTTCCTTAGCTCCAAGCAACTCCCCAGCAACGGCCAGCAGCCGTGCCCATTGTGAGATGGCCAGTAGCCACTCAGCCCTTCAGGAGATGTCCGGTAGCCACTCAGAAGGCCTTTAGGAGACAGCTGGTAGTCACTCTGCCCTTCAGGAGATGGCCAGCAGCTGCTTCCCATTAAGAGCCATGGCTGGTAGCTGTTCCCCCGTCAGGTGCTGCTATTCCCCCCTGCGGGAACCATCGACGGCTGGTAGCCGGGCTGGGGAGAGAAGGGTACATCCCCTCTCCTCCTGTAGTTGCCTCAGAGGACATGATACGGGCGACGGCCGGAAGCCGTGCCCGTTGGCAGGAGACGGCCTGCAGCTGCTCTTCATCAGCACGTTGTCCTCTATATGGAGCCTTGGAGATGGCCGGTAGCCGCACTTCGCCTGTGCCTCCATCAGAGAGTCGGGCCCTGGCGATGGCCAGCAGCCACTCCAATGATGAAGGGACAGCCAGTAGCCGCCCTTATTTCGTTGCCCACGGGAACCCAGCTATGGCCGGTAGCCACGCCAGGGAGCAGCGCCAAAGCCCCTCACCCCCTGTGACTCCACTATGAGAGGGCGATCTGCCATCAGACCTGCCGACCGGCAGGGGTGCAGATGAACCTACTGTCCGCCACAAACGAGACAACCTTCAGGAGGAAGGTCCCAGCCCTGAGGACTAATGGAGATGCTCTGTACTATCCCCAGGGCCCTTCTCAGTACAGCTGGCTCTGGAGGGGCCATACCTGACGGACTCCGACAGAGGCCAATGCCACAGCCAGATCCTGACGGCATCCCTGACTGCAGTAGACTGCAGCCGACGGGACCCTGAGGCCGCCCCCAGCACCCCCAGGCAGGATCTCTCCCCATGTAGATGCAGGAGACACTCATTCTCTGTCAGGCACCTGAGTGAGCGCTTCAGGAACCTCTTTGGCCCCAGTCCCGAGGGCCGCACTCCAGTTCCCAGCCCCATCAGTGTGGGACCCTACGCCGCACACAGCCCTGGATGAGAGAACACCCCTACGAATGGTCCCGTGGCTGTGGGATACGTAGTCCCCTGGGAAGGCTCATCCCCCACCAGGAATCGGGCTGTGAGCTCCCTGCTGCCCTCTGCCCTCACCGCCGCCCTACCCAGATCCCGACCGTGAGTGTCAGTGCAAGTGCAGTGACAGTGAAACAGTGACTTATAGACAGGGCAGTGTGTCAATATGTGAAAGGGGAAATTAAGTAAAAGATCCTCCACCAATGTAGTGGCTTGAGTGTAGACCCCCAGTGAAAACAGTGACGTGAGGAAAAGCTGAGTAGTGAACATAGTGACCTCAGTGAATGTGCAAGATCCGCATCTCAGCCCAGGTAATAAAGTTCCTCAGTGTAGTAGGGCCTAAGACCAAGCCATGCACCCTAGTGTCAGTGTGAATTTCCCCTAGTGTGTCAGTGACTAATTCCCCCCTGCCCAACATCACGAGTGCTGTCCAGTGTGCTGTTCACTTTGACCCAGAACTATTGTCCGAACAGTATCCTGCGCGATACTGCCACCCATGATCTCAGTGCATATCCTGTAGTTGTCTAGATTACTGTTTTGTGACATCTACCTGTTCCTAAGCACAGAATTTATCAGTATACGTGTATGGTTGTTGCCCTGAGTTTTTGTGCCCTGCCTCTCTCTTGATGTTTAAGCTCCGGTCTAGAAAGGACCCAGCTGCATCCTAGGCGTTTCTAGTGCGGGAAGCCACCTAAAAACACCTATCATAACAAACATGCTTGCCGAATCTTCCAATTCCGACAAGCAACAAGACAGTGTTACCCCTAAGTAGGCCACCATCACCTATGACGTCAGTCAAGGTGAAGGCCAGATGTTGTGTGCAGTACTTTAGATCCCTAAGAGATGATTGCCATGTTTTCTGTCATACTTGTAATGTCACTAGGTCAGAGGCCAGTCAGCATCCCATTACTGTTTTGGGCTACAGTAGTCTAGCCTGGGAGCCCAACGTATCAGAAGGGATAATATGGGACTGACTACAAGAATTATACTCACGTAGGGTAAAGTTTCAGTTTTAATTCTATGTACGAGTAAAAACCTGAACCACCAATTTCACCTTGTTTGCAGTACTGGTAGTAGGGAAATATTGTTACATTTTGGAACACATACCTGACTTACGATGGTCTACTTTTATTGAAACTGTATTACAATGATGCTACAGCTTTGACTTAAAAATTAATCTTAACTGATGAGAGTTGAAGTCAGACAAAAATATCTGTATCGTCATAACGCAATTTTATTTTTTTTTTACCTGGCTGACAGAGGTGTTTGTGGACTTTACTTTTATATAGGCTATATTCACCTACCTGGCAGAGGCAATATGGGACTGATATTATATATATATATATATATATATATATATAGAGAGAGAGAGAGAGAGAGAGAGAGAGAGAGAGAGGGATATAGAGATATATGTAGAGATATATATATATATATATATATATATATATATTCTTTTTTTTTTACTTGTCTAACAATAATTACATGGGGCAGTTTTTACGAGCGAGCGATGTTTACTCTCAGTTGTTTGGAAAGGAGTGGCCCGGCCTTATCCGGCCCGACCCGATCGTCGCGCTAAGCAAGGCCTGTAGCCAGGACTTGAAATTTGGGAGGGCCATTTCCATTGTAGGGGGGGCTTAATTTTTTTTTATACTATTCCTTCCACGTATATTTCTTCTGGAATGTATTGTATGGACATGTAATGAACTAAATATAGTATATGCTGCATTATACTAATGTAAGCACTAAAGCAGCTGAAACCAGTTTTTTTTGGTACCAAAATGAACGTTATTCTTTTCTCTACACGCGAAGCTTCATAGTTTTTTTCATCTTTCATAAGTTTCAACTCGTACCTTTTTCAAAGCCAGTTATATCTCTGGCATTATTTGCAATCTGTAGCCTGGCACTGATATTGCTAACAAGGTTACGAGAAGACGTGCTCACCTGAACTCGTCCCACAAAGTACTGTTTTGCACTGTCGGTTGACTGACGCTCTGTGCTGCAGCTGCTATTCAGTGTGCCAGGGCACAGACTGCCAAGGTTGGTAGGCCTCATGGTGTTTTCTTCAGTATAAGTTTGAATTTGGAACGGTGTTGCTCACCGTTTTCCTAGCAGCACATGCCGTATAAACCTAAGTCTACTAATACCAAGTCGGTTCACTTTCCATCAGGGCGCAGGGAGGTGTGGCTTGTGTGTGACGTTGGTCGGCTTAAGTAACAGAAAATGTACAAAAGGGCAGACTCAAATTAAAAATTTATAATAAGGGAAAACGAAGAAGGGGAAGAAGTGCGGACTCGTTTAACCCTATAATTTACCAGTAGGTTTCCTCACACCCCTACACCCTCCATCACACCCCCACACCTTCCCTCACATATTTCAGTCCCTTCCCTCACTTCTCCGGGCTGAAAATGTGTCGTGGTCTGATGAGTGGGGTCAGCATCCACCCACCATCATGGTCAGGAGTCAACTGACCCGGGGTTTCGTGCCAAAGCCAGTCGACGTCACTCTGATGCTCCGCCCCCTGCGCGAGCTTGGTGCCGTTTTAGAAGGAAGTGATCCGGCTCGGTATTAGTAGACTTAGATATAAACATGCAAATCGTCGCAGCACTGACACGGTTCATTCAACCACGACCGGGTTTAACTAAATTCCAGTCTAACACCCATAACCTGTACCACCTTATTTGACATATAATGAATTATATCATGACCATATGATAACCGTCGTTAAACATGTAGCTGTACAGTATACAATCATATCATGTGTCATGAATGAATAAGTAGTATACCTGCCTTGAATTTTCGTATATTTTCCCGGTTTGTACAGTATGTAAGCAAATCATATATGCTTCTAAGTGAAAAACTTCTGGGAGGACTAATGAGTTTTTCTAGGGGGCTATGCCCCTCCATAGCCCCCTCATGGCTATGGGCCTGCACTAAGCAGAAGCTAATAACTTTATTCATAAGTGAAACAGAGTTGAAATTCGTTCTGCATATGATACGTTCATTCAATAAATTATGTTATCAAGTAAATACTCACCCATGAATGCATAGGAACCCCTTGGAATTTTGAGTTTTCCAAGAGAGTGTTCTGCTCTACTCGATGAACGCCTCAGTTATGAAATCAAATTTTAAAAGATTTTTCATCGTAACACTATGTTTTTTGGCAGCAGCACTAGCAATTAAATATCGGAGATTTTTGCCTGTTATTTTATACCAGAGTGAAATTGTGATAACATGGCGCTCGCTCGCTCGAACAGTGGCTGCATGGGGCCAGTTGTAGTTTCTATTTGTGGGACAGTAGTCACATGCAACTGATTGTTTATTCACCTGCCTTACGGTGGCCATGTAGGGTATCACATGGATCTGCATGGGGTCTTGGAATCTACTGAACACAGCGCGCCGAGCTGTCAAGTTGGTTGAGGGTGCTGTGGCGATGAAGGTGTAGAGCCCAGTGTCTTCTGCTGGGTGGTGGTCCATTACCAGCACCCGCACCCTCACTGAACACTGGCCACTGGCACGCTCAAACTCACGTATGATCTCGCTCTTCAGGCTATCGGTGATGTCGTCCAGCTTGTCCTCACTGGAACAAGGAAGGATTAGAGTTACCTCCTTCGAAGGAACACTACCTTGCTATGGCAGTTTGTGTATATAAACGCTCAGTGAATCTATAATAATCAGATGCTACCATACTAGGCAGGTTCATTGCTAGGGATGAGGCAAAAGTTCTCCCCTAGCAAAATCAGCATGAACCAGAGTTGCAAAGTAGTAGATGAACCTTGCCTCTGAACCACCAGACCATGTTGGCAGTCATTAATGCTCCAAAGAAAAAGATGCTAAGAATTTCTGGGTACTTTAATCGGGAGAGATTTGGAAACGACCTTGGAAATGTCAGTGACTTGATTGTGGATAGCGATAAAAGTTTTTTTTTTTTTTTTTTTATGAGGACTGTCAGTTGGGATATCACAGGTCTTGGTGAGGTCAGAAGACCAGCAAGTCATTCACAGCACTGTGTCATGGTCACATGCTAGAGGCAACGAGAGAAGCGTGAATACCGTTTAGAACTTCTGATCACCTTATAAAATTGTCAGTCGCAGTAACAAAACTGAAAAAAAAAAAAAACAAGATGGAGAAACTCGAACAGCAGCAACAGCTGATAATTAAGAAAAGCAAATTTTGTGAAGATGTGGAGGAAGCAATGGAGAGGCACAAAACCTAGTTGGGGTAAATTAATAAATAAATAGTTACATTATCTCAACATGTGATATTGGTGGAATGTATGCAAGTGGTGTCTTTATACAGCTCTGGAGAGTGAATAAATCTATCTATCTATATACCTAGGCTGCTTCCCCCAAGGAAAGGGAGGTAGCCGAGACAGGACGACACACTCCCCATTTACTCATCCATTCAAACACATTCATTCGCATCTTAGCCCCAAAGGGGAGAAGGGACAGATCCTCACTGCACCACACTGCACAAGGGTCAACTGCGCAGTGCAATCAGTGACATCCGCAGCAGGGCCCGACAGCAGAGCTGGTTTACCCCTGCCACATCATAATAGACCCATCCCCTTACCCGCACCTGACCTGACTAGCTGATCAGACCAAATGCGGGAGAATATCCCCTCAGGGCTGCGTCATCAATCATTCACAATTTGTCTCCATTTATTTCTGTCACGCAGAGCCACTCTTCCTTGCTCAACAGACATCTCTCTCACAACCAGCACTCTCTTCACACTGTCTATCCATCCTATTCGTGGTCTCCTTCTCAGCCTTACACCTCTCACATCAGATCTAGTTATCTTTTCACCAATCGCTCATTATCCATTCTCTCCATATGATCAAACCATCGCAACGCCTTCTGCTCAACTCTATCAGCCATCTCCCGAACAGCTCCAGTTCTCTTTCACACTTCATCATTTTGCACTCAATCCATACGCGTCACTTCACACATACTCCTCAGACACATCATCTCCATTACATTCAAACTTTTCCTCTCTGCTACACCCATATTCCATGTTTCTGCCCCATATAACACAGTCGGTACCACAACACCCTCATACAGGCTTCTCTTTACATTCTAAGCGAACGACATCTAAACACCTTTTTCATTCCTCCCAGCACCTTTCCTACTTCATTCATTCTAAACTTTACTTCTGCATCTATTCTTCCATCCACAGAAACATGTGACCCTAAATATTTAAAACACTCTACCTCCTCAAGCAACTCACCATTCAAAACTATATTCATCCCCTTACCGTCTACCAACCTCGTACACTTCATCACTTTACTCTTATTCTCATTTACTTTCAATTTCCTCCTTTCACACACCCTTCCAAACTCCTCTGCCAACTGTCTCAATCTCTCCTCTGAATCAGCCACCAGTGTAGTATAATCTGCAAACAGTAGCTGCTTCAGATTCCACTCTCCACCATCAACATTCACCAGACTCAGACCTCCACCTAAAACTCTTGCATTTACCTCCCTTACAACACTATCCATATAAATATTAAACAACTAAGGCGACATCACACATCCCTGTCGCAGCCTCACTCTTACAGGAAACCAATCACTCACAGCATTTCCCACTCTTATACACGCTCTACTATTTACACAGAAACTCTTCACCCCTTTTAGTAACCTACCATCATGTCCATACAATCTTAAAACAGTCCACAAAGCCTCCCTATCAATTCTATCATACGCTTTCTTTAAATCCATGAATGCCCAAAACACATTCTTGCCTTTCACTGAATACTTTTCACACACTTGTCTCACAGTGAACACCTGATCCACGCATCCTCTCCCTCTCCTAAAGCCACACTGCTCATCACCAATCACTCCCTCTGTACCGTCTCTAACTCTCATAATTAACATTCTTCTATACACCTTACCTACAGCACTCAAGAGACTTATACCCCTGAAGCTAGTACATTCACACTTATCACCCTTGCCTTTATACAACGGGACCACACAAGCACTTGCCCAGTCAATTGGCACCATACTTTTCACAAAGCACACACTCAACAATCGTACTAACTAGTCAACAATAGTCACTCCACCACCCTTCAGGCATTCCACAGCACACCCATCCATACCTGCCGCTTTCCCTGTTTTCATCTCCTTTACTGCCTTCTCCACTTCCTCCTTTGTGATCAAAGAATCATTCAACTCTCCCAAAACACATTTATTCCTTGCACCCTTCCATCCGCCACAGTCTCAGCCACCCTTTCCTCCTCTACATTTAACAATCTCTCAAAATACTCTGCCCATCTCTTCCTTACTGCATCCATCTTAATTAACATCCTTCCATTCTCTGCTTTTACTCGCTCTTCCTTCCCAGACTCTCCCTTCCAGAACATTTTATTCTGTTGAAAATTCTCAGTCAGCCACCTACCTCACCTCTCATCTGCTGCCACTTTTGCATCACGCACAGCCATTCTCGCCCTATTCCTCTTTTCCTTATACCTCTCATATGACACCTCATCCTTCGTATGCAGCCACACTTCATATGCACGTCTCTTCTCAGCCACAACCATACTTACTTCCTCACACCACCATTCACTTCCTTTTCTTACACCACTACCCACACGTCTCACACCACACACCTCTTCTGCATGCCTCACCACAGCACTCTTAAACAACTGCCATTCCTCCTCCACACTGCCATTTTCCTGATCTTTCACTGCATTCCACTCATCTTTCAATTTCTCTTGATACTCTATCATTTTCTCTCTTTTATCAAACTCACTCACTTTCAAAACCTCTCTGCCACACCTAACCCTCCTAGCTCTCACCCATCTCTTACCGACTCTTAACTTTCCCTCCACCAGGTAGTGGTCAGACATACCTCTACCCTCCCCTCTCAGAACTCTCACATCCAACAATCTTCCTATTACATTCCTAGACACAACCACATAGTCCATCAAAGCTCTATCAACAACCCTTCCACCCTCCTGTCTCACCCATGTACACTTATAAATATCTTTCTTTTTCAAACAGCTATTTCCAATCACCATCTCTCGCTCAACGCACATTCCTATCATTCGTTCCCCATTTTCATTTCTTCCAGGCACACCATGCATACCAACTACGCCTTCAACTGCTACATTTCCCACTCTAGCATTCAGATCTCCCATCATTACCACATTCACATTCGCTCCAAAATTATCCAGACACTCATCAACATCATTCCAGAAAGACTCCCTCTCTTCCTCAACCCTTGCACTACCAGGCCCATATGCACTCACAAACACCCACAACTCACGTTCAAATTTCGCTTTCACCCACGTCAGTCTCGATGACACCTCCTTCCATTCAATCACACACTGCTGTACTTCCGGACTCACTAACAAGGCCACACCTTCTCTTGCCCTTCCTCTATCAACACCTGGCAATCTTCCATTTACACTTCCAAACATAGACTCACCCTTTCCCTTTCATCTTCGTTTCACTCAAAGCTAACACATCCAACTTTCTTCTCACAAACATTTTCCCAATCTCCTCCCTTTTAGCCTCAATCGTACTACATCCACGCACATTCATAGACCCAATCTTCAGGGTACGGGGATAACTCAATCACCCATCCCTTTCCCTGGCCTGTCGCTTTTTAGGAGCTAAAAAACAGAGGAGGGGGTCCCTAGTCCCCCCCCCCATTTATAAATAAATAAATAAACAAACAAATAATAAATCACCTAAAAATGATTGAATACCGAATGAAACCAAATTAATGTAATGTACAAGGTAGGGCAGTGGATGTTGGAATGGCCCTAATGAGAGAGGGCAATGTTTGGAAACTCCCTGTACTGTTGTTTGCAGATGATACTGTGTTGTTAAGTGAAGACGAAGGGTATCCGCAAGGCTTGGTGGATGAGTTTGGGAGTGTGTGTAAGAAACGGAATCTAAAGGTGAATGTAGGGGAGAGTAAAGTTATGGTCTTCGAGAGTAGTGAAGTCATTGAGTGTACAGTGAGGCTGGTTGAGGAGGATATGGAAAATGTGAGTACGTTTAAGTACTTGGGTAGTGTGATGAGTAAGGATGGAAGTTTGGAGGGTGACGTGCTTGAAAGAGTACAACAGGGAAAAAAGGTTGCTGGTTCCTTGAAAGCAGTGATAAGAAACGGGGAAGAGAGCATGGGAGTGAAAAAGTTACTACATGGCAGTATTGTAATTCCAACTGCAACGTATGGAAGTGAAGCTTGGACCTCGTTGGAGGGACACAAATCAAGAGTGAGAGCAGTAGAAATGAGTTATCTGAGATGAGCCTGTGGAGTCACATGGAGAGACAGGCTGACAAATGAGGAAGTGAAGGAGCGTTGTGGTGTGGATGTGGATGTGATAGGAAGCGTTAGGAGAAACACAATGAGGTGGTTTGGCCATGTGGAGAGGATGGAGAGTGAGAGACTGACGAGGAGAGTGTATGTGAGTGGGGTGGAGGAGGAAGGAGGAACGGGGAGGCCAAGGATGAGATGGAGGGATGAAGGGGATAGGTATATGAGAGAGGGAGATGTGAGCTGGGAGCAAGGCAGTGAAATGGCGGGGGACAGGGCAACGTGGAGGCGATTTGTTTGTGGCCACCCTGTATAGGATTAAGGCGTCTGGCATTAGATAGGTAGATAAACTTTAATGTGATACTGATGGAGTGTATGCAAGTGGCATCATGTACAGCACCAGTAAATAAATTAAAGTATTGAATAAAAAAAATTAATAGATAGATGGATAAATTAATAATCAGGTAAAGCAACCCACCATGCCGTGATATTGGTGGAGTGTATGCGAGTGGCGCCTTTGTACAGGGAGACCAGGATGGGCAGACCACCATACACCTTACACGTCACCACCAAGTTACCGTTGTCCCTCTCTGCTTTCACTGGCTGCACGCACACACACACACATAGGTTACATTATGCTAGGCCAGTTTACCTTTGGTTTGATTAAGCTTAGACCGCAATATAAATAGTCTGGGCCAGTTCTAGTTGGCCAGGTATGGATTAGTTTAGCTTTGCTTAGTTTATCATTAGTTTAGCTTAGCTTGCCTTACCCGAGGTTTGTTTAGGTTAGGTTAGGCTAACTTTGTTCGGTTTAAGTTAGTAAAGGTCAGTTTTTCTCTTTTTCAGTGCAAAAAAGAAGGAATCAAAGGCTTAATGCCCACAAACATGCCCCCTCCAAGGTAAGTAGGCTAGATCAAACTAGTTTGGGACTGTATGGTGAGGTGCAGTGGGAATTATATGAGAGAGGGAGGTGTGGTGCGATGTAATATAGTGGGATATTTATGAGAGAAGGTTGTGTGGTGTGGTTGGGGAGCATAAGAGGGAGAATGGTATACTGTGGTTGGGTGATGTGGTGTGATATGGTGGGGGATGTATGAAGAAAGGTGATGTAGTGTGGTGTGATGTGGTGAGAGGCTATAAGAGGGGATGGTGGTATAGTGTGGTGTAGTGGGGGTATGTGGGTAAGGGTGGCTTATTATGGTGTGGTGTGGTAGGATATATGAGGGAGGGTGTTATATTGCTTTGAAGTGTGATATGATTTGGTGTGGTGTGGTGTGGTGTAGGAGAATATGAGGGATAATAATGTGGTGTGGTGTGATGCAGTATATGAGGGTGGTGTGGTGTGGTGTGGTGTGGTATGGTGTGGTGGGGGTATGTAAGGAGGGTAGTAAGTTATGTTGTGGTGAGGTGTGGTGTGGTGAGGGTATATATAAGGATATTGTGGTGTAGTGTTGTGAGGTGTGGTGTAGTGTTGTGAGGTGTGGTGTGGTGTGGTGTGGTGTGGTGTGGTGTGGTAGGGGTATGTATAAGGATATTGTGGTGTGGTGTGTGGTGTTGTGGGGTATATAAGGAAGGATGGTATATTGTGGTGTGGTGAAGTATGTGGTGTGGTGGTGGTATATAAGCGAGGATGGTACATTGGTGTGTGGTGGGGGTATAGGAGGGAGGGCGGTATATTGTGGTGTGGTGTGGTGTGGTGGGATGGGGTATGTGAGGGATGGGGTATGTGAGGGATGGTGGTATGTTATGGTGTGATATGATGGTGTGGTGTGATGTGGGTATGTAAGGGAGTGTGGTATATTGTGGTGTGGTGTGGTGCGGATATATAAAGGAGGTTGGTATATTGTGGTGTGGTGTGGGAGTATATGAGGGGATGATGGTGTGGTGTTGTGGCGTGGTGTAGTGTGGTGTGGTGTTGTTAAGAAGCATATGAGGGGGGGTGGTATATAATGGTGTGGTGTTGTGTGTTGGGGAGTATATCAAGGGCTGGTAGGGTGGGGTGACGTATTTAGTGCTGTGGTGTGGTGTGGTGAGGTATATTGTAGTGTGGTGTGTTATGGTGCGGTGTATTGTGGTGTGGTGTTGTGTTGTGTGGTGTGGTGTGGTGTGGTGTGGTGTGGTGTGGTGTTGTGTTGTGTTGTGTTGTGTTGTGTTGTGTGGTGTGGTGTGGTGTTGTGTTGTGTGGTGTGGTGTGGTGTGGTGTGGTGTGGTGTGGTGTGATGTGGTGTGATGTGATGTGGTGTGGTGTGATGTGGTGTGGTGTGTTGTACTGTGGTGTATTGCGGTGTGGCGTATTGTGGTGTGGCGTGTTGTGGTATGGTGTGGTGGGGGAGTATATCATGGGGTGGTGGTGTGGCGTGATGTGGTGTGATGTGGTGTAGTGTGGTTTGGTTTGGTGTGGTGTGATGCAGTGTGGCGAGGTGTGGTGCAGTGTACTGTAATGTGGCGTGGTGAAATGGAGAAGTAGATGAGGGACGGTGGTGTGGTGTGGAGTGGTGTAGTGAGGGAGTATATGAAGGAGGGTGGTATGGGAAAGTATATGTTGTGGTGTGGTGTGGTGTGGTGTGTTGTGTAGTGGGTGAGTATAAGAGAGGGTTGCACGGTGAGGTGTGGTGTTCTGTGGTGTGGTGGGGAATATACGAGGGAGTGGTGTGGAGTGGTGTGGTCTGGTGTGATGTGGTGTGGCGTGGTGGGGGAATGTATGAGGGAGGGTGATGTGGTGTAGTGTGGTGTGGTGTGATATGGTGTGGTGTAGTGTGATGTGGTGGGGGAGTATATGAGAAATTGCTGTGCTGTGGTGGGACAATTATGAGGGTGTGGTGTGGTCGGTGTGATGTTGTGTGGTGTGATCTGTGAGTATCTGAGAGAAGGTGGTGTGGTGCGACATGGTTTTCTGTGGTGTTTGGTGTGGTGTGCCGGGAGTATATGAGGGGATGGTGATGTGGTGTGGTGTGGTGTGGTATTGTGAGATATAATGGGGTTAGGTGTGGTATGGTGTGTTATGGTGTGATGCAGTATAGTGTGGTGCAGTATGGTGTGGTGTAGTGTGGTGTGGTGTGGTGTAGCGGTATGGTGTGTTGTGGTGTGGTGCAATATAGTGTGATGCTGTATGGTGTGGTGTGATATGGTGTGGTATGGTATGATGTGGTGGTATGGTATGTTATGGTACGGTGTGGTGTGGTGTGGTGTGGTGCAGTATGGTGTGGTTTGGTGTAGAATGGTTTGGTGTGGTGTGGTGTGGTGTAGTTCAGTGTTGGGTGGTGTGGTGTGGTGTGGTGTGGTATAGTGTGGTGAAATGTGGTATGGTGTGTTGTGGTGTGGTGTGGTGTGGTATGGTGCAGTGTGGTGCAGTGTGGTGCAGTGTGGTGTGGTGCGGCGTGGAGCAGTGCGGTGTGGTGTGGTATGGTGTGGTGTGGTGTGATATAGTTTTCAGTGGTGGTGTTTGGTGTGGCTTGGTGGGCTGGGAGTATATGAGGGGATGGTTATGAGGTGAGGTGTGGTGTGGTGTGGTGTGGTATGGTGTGATGCAGTGTGGTGTGGTGTTATGTAGTGCGATGATGTGTGGTGTGATGTGTTGTGGTATGGTGTGTTATGGTGTGCTGCAGTATAGTGTGGTGTGGAATGGAATGATGTGTGGTATGGTGTGGTGTGGTATGGAACTGTTTAGTTGGTATGGTGTGATGTGATTGGGACCATCTGAAGGTAAGTGATGGGGAAGTATATGAGGGGGGGGGGTTTGTGTGATGTGGTGTGGTGTGGTGTGGTGTGATGTGAGCAGTGTGGTGTGGAGTGAGCAGTGTGGTGTGGTGTAGTGTGATGTGAGCATTGTGGTGTGGTGTGGTGTAAGTAGTGTAGTGTGGTGTGGTATGGGGTGAATAGTTTGGTGTGGTGTAAGTGGTGTGGTATGGTGTGGTGTGGTGTAGTAGTGTGGTGTGGCGTAGTAGTGTGGTGTGGCGTAGTAGTGTGGTGTGGCGTAGTAGTGTGGTGTGGTGGTAGTATATATGATGGAGGGTGGTGTGGTGTGGTGGTAGTATATATGATGGAAGGTGGTGGTGTTTGTTGTGGTGTGAGTAGTGTAGTATGGTGGTAGTATATATGATGGAGGGTGGTGTTGTGTGGTGTGGTGGTAGTATATATGATGGAGGGTGGTGTTGTGTGGTGTGGTGGTAGTATATATGATGGAGGGTGGTGTTGTGTGGTGTGGTGGTAGTATATATGATGGAGGGTGGTGTGGTGTGATGTGGTGTGGTGTGAGTAGTGTAGTATGGTGGTAGTATATATGATGGAGGGTGGTGTTGTGTGGTGTGGTGGTAGTATATATGATGGAAGGTGGTGTGGTGTGATGTGGTGTGGTGTGAGTAGTGTAGTATGGTGGTAGTATATATGATGGAGGGTGGTGTTGTGTGGTGTGGTGGTAGTATATATGATGGAAGGTGGTGTGGTGTGGTGGTAGTATATATGATGGAAGGTGGTGTGGTGTGGTGTGGTGTGAGTAGTGTAGTATGGTGGTAGTATATATGATGGAGGGTGGTGTTGTGTGGTGTGGTGTGAGTAGTGTAGTATGGTGGTAGTATACATGATGGAGGGTGGTGTTGTGTGGTGTGGTGGTAGTATATATGATGGAAGGTGTGGTGTGGTGTGGTGTGAGTAGTGTAGTATGGTGGTAGTATACATGATGGAGGGTGGTGTTGTGTGGTGTGGTGGTAGTATATATGATGGAGGGTGGTGTGGTGTGGTGTGGTGTGAGTAGTGTAGTATGGTGGTAGTATACATGATGGAGGGTGGTGTGGTGTGGTGTGGTGGTAGTATATATGATGGAAGGTGATGTGGTGTGGTGTGGTGTGAGTAGTGTAGTATGGTGGTAGTATACATGATGGAGGGTGGTGTAGTGTAGTATGGTGGTAGTATACATGATGGAGGGTGGTGGTGTGTGGTGTGGTGGTAGTATATATGATGGAAGGTGGTGTGGTGTGAGTAGTGTAGTATGGTGGTAGTATACATGATGGAGGGTGGTGTGGTGTGGTGTGGTGGTTGTATATATGATGGAAGGTGGTGTGGTGTGAGTAGTGTAGTATGGTGGTAGTACACATGATGGAGGGTGGTGTGGTGTGGTGTGGTGGTAGTATATATGATGGAGGGTGGTGTTGTGTGGTGTGGTGGTAGTATATATGATGGAGGGTGGTGTGGTGTAAGTAGTGTAGTGTGGTGTGGTATGGGGTGAATAGTTTGGTGTGGTGTAAGTGGTGTGGTATGGTGTGGTGTGGTGTGGCGTAGTAGTGTGGTGTGGTGGTAGTATATATGATGGAGGGTGGTGTGGTGTGGTGTGGTGTGAGTAGTGTAGTATGGTGGTAGTATACATGATGGAGGGTGGTGTTGTGTGGTGTGGTGGTAGTATATATGATGGAGGGTGGTGTGGTGTGGTGTGGTGTGAGTAATGTAGTATGGTGGTAGTATACATGATGGAGGGTGGTGTTGTGTGGTGTGGTGGTAGTATATATGATAGAGGGTGGTGTGGTGGAAGAATGTATGATGAAGGGTGGTGTGGTGTGGTGTGGTGAAAGAATATGTGATGGAGGGCGGTGTGGTATCAAATGGTGTGGTGTCATGTTGTGGTAATGTATAATTATGATGGAGGGCAATGTGGTGTGGTGTCGTGTGGTGTAGTGTCCTGTGGTGTGGTGTGGTGTGGTGTGATGTGGTGTGGTGTGGTGTGGTGTGGTGTGATGTGGTGTGGTGTGGTGTGATGTGGTGTGGTGTGATGTGGTGTGGTGTGGTGTGGTGGCGTGTGGTGTGGTGTCGTGTCGTGCGGTATCGTGTGATGTGGTGTCGTGTAATGGTGGAGTATATGATGGAGGGTAATGCGGTGTCGTGTGGTGTGGTGGTTTGTATAAGGGAGGGTGGTGTGGTGTGGTGTGGTGCGGTGCGGTGCGGTGGTACAGTATATGATGGAGAGTGGTATGGTGTGGTGGTACAGTGTATGATGGAGAGTGGTGTGGTGTGGGATGGTGTGTTGTGTTGTGCGGGAGTATATGAGGGAAGTCGTGTGGTGTTGGGTGGTGGTACAGTTTATGAGAGATGGAGATCTAGTATGGCGTGGTATGACGTGGTGTGATAAGGGAGTATACGAGTATGAGGGAGGTTGGTGTGGTGTGGTGGTGGAGTATATGAGGGACGTTGGTGTGGTGTGGTTAGACGTGGCGGTGGAGTATATGAGGGAAGATGGTGTGGTGTGGTGTAGTAGTGGAGTATATGAGCAGGGTGGTGTGGTGTGGTGGTGGTGTATATGAGGGAGGTTGGTGTGGTGTGGTGGTGAAATTTATGAGGGAAGGTGGTATGGTTTGGTGTGGTGGTGGAGTATATGAGGGAAGGTGGTGTGGTGTGGTGTAGTAGTGGAGTATATGAGGCAGTGTGGTGTGGTGTTGTGTAGTAGTGGAGTATATGAGGCAGGGTGGTGTGGTGTAAAGTGGTGTGGTGGGTTTATCATATAAGGTAGGGTTGTGTGATTCGTTGTGGTGGGGTGTGGTGGTAGAGTATAGGGACAAGGTGAGTGTAAAACGGAAGGTTGGTTAGAGAGACAAAGTGATATATGTGGACTATAATCCATCCATATTAGTTTTCAGATAACATACGAGTATGTAACTTAATGTGAAATATATAGATAGATAAATGAATATATAAACAAAATTTTGTATTTATTTTTTCGTTACCGATATATGAAATTTAAGAATCGACACGTAGACGGGTGGACGGATAAAACAGAGACAAGTAGAAACAAATACAGTAAATACCTTATTCATGTCATCCATTAAAGTAACTAAATTTATTATCTCCATAAATTATCAGATAGGAAGTCATATAAAGACAGGGAGAGAATGGCAGAGACTGATAAGTGTACCTGTAATCTGTTCACACATCGCATGAACTGAACGTAGTTTCAATATTAATAGCAAATATGTCATAAGAGACAGACAGACAGGTACGCAGACAACAGACAGAAAGACAGAATGAATGATACAAAGACATATTGACCGATAGTTGGACAAGATAGACAGACAGACAACAAACAGAAATACAGACTGAATGATACACAGACAAATTGATAGACAGACAGATGGACATGGAGACAGGCATAGATAGATATAATCACGATTTTTTTTTCTCAGTAGCTGAAATTAATATCAATCCTCATAAAATATCAAAGCTGTGAGTAACATAGATCGATCGATGGACAGACTGACTGACAAACAGAATGATGGGTTTGATGCAAGGAGCAGGCTGTTAAAGCTGTTAAACCACTCGAACATCCCGAGATGGATGGAAAGCTGGTGATGAGAACAGCTGGAGCTCCCATTTCAACAGCCTCAGGACTAGCGTCTGACCACCCCTCTTTCCTGAACTTTTTTCAGGGTTTCTGTAAAAGGAAGAGTAGGCCAGCACACTCTCCTATACATTATCTTCTAATTGTTTACACGAAGCTACATGTACGTACAGTCACGGAAAGTTCCACATTACCCTCCTTCCGAAGCACTGGTGTGAGACAACTGAATGTGAAGCAGCAGCCAGACCTCATATTATGTCTGGCAACTGTGAGTGTGATGAAGGGGGAGACGGGGGTTTGGGAGCAGAGGAGGGTTTAGTGATAGACTGGAAATCACGTGTAGGTGTGCAATGTATGACTTGGACGGTGTGTTGGAGTTATTTTTGTAAGGATAGATGATAATATGATGCTAGCATTTTATGAAAAAAAATTACGTAAATGTCTGTAGTGTTGTCAAGAAAGTTACGGAAGTTTACAGGGTTCAGAGAAAGGTTTGAATGCTTTCATTTCATCTCGACTTTAAAATGAGACGTTTCCCCAGGAGATATTCGTAACGATATAACATATATGTATATTTTGTATTGAAAACAAAACCAATATATTATCCATCTATATATATATTATCTCTCTCTCTCTCTCTCTCTCTCTCTCTCTCTCTCTCTCTCTATATATATATATATATATATATATATATATGTCTATCTATATATACATATCTCATCAGCCGTTTGAGTGTCCACTGCAGGACCAGCCCATCCCTACCGAACTGGGGACGATACAGCCAAGGTATCTCTAACAAGTGGCTTAGGCTGTCTAGTAGAGATTGTATGTAGGATGAGAAGTGCTTGTAAGTGTAATTGTTGTCTTGGAATGGCTTTGGATGTGTGTGTAGTCTGTGAACCAAGTGTAATAGGCCCGCGCAAGCCGACTGGGTGCAATCATACTTTACAGTATGCGACACTGGTTCAACCACAGCACCCCTTGTGTCCGCCAATGTAGTACGAGGCCAGAAGAACGCTCCCAAAGTTTTTTATCCTGGCGGGGAGCGAACCCTTGTTCTTCAGTGTACGAAAACGCACACTTTACCACTGTATCACAGAGGCTCTGTATATATATATATATATATATATATATATATATATATATATATATATATATATATATATATATATTTTATGTGTTCGACTCTGGGCATTGGCTTCACAGCCTGCTATCAAGGCCCAACAGTCCTCCTACATACCATACACCTCTTCATGTCACCACTTCGGCGCTAACAACCACCGTCCATATTGAATACATGCTAAAGCTGTCTCATACAGGACTGGTGCATTGGTTTTAGCGGGGGTAATTTTACGACATGTCAGCAGGTCTTCCAGTACATCAGTTAAGTCTGATTTAATGAAATTCAAATCCTTAAATTGTTCCCCGCCCCAGCGGGGATTTGAAATTGGGTCCAACTGAACGGCGGGCCACCTCTCTACCGATTGAGCCACGCCTCAAAAAAAAAAAAAAAAAAAAAATATATATATATATATATATATATATATATATATATATATATATATATATATATATATATATATATATATATATATATGCAGGAAAAGCAATACCAGTGTTGCAACGAACAGCATATTTATTACCAGTGTTGCAACGAACAGCATATTTATTATGTCCATTCATTATGGACATAATAAATATGCTGTTCGTTGCAACACTGGTATTGCTTTTCCTGTATAAGTTGCGGTTCCCTCAGAACAAGCCTGTCTCAATATATATATATATATATATATATATATATATATATGTATGTATATAAATTCGTATAAATTTGTTTATTTATTCTCTGTCGTCCCACTGTAAACAGCCGCCTGCAATCATATTCAGTGTTATTCTGATAATTACTCATCTCAGACTTAGAGGTAAGAGTAGTGTGTAATAATAACAATAATGAAAAAAAAAAAATTATATGAGCGATTAACAGGTTTTTCTTTTTTCTATAGACAGAATGACATGGGAAGTCCCAATTATAAGGTCAGTCTCTGTAACTATCATTCCTATCGAACATTACAGAACGACGCCAAAGAAGCATACCTTTGACAGTAAACATGTACTGATACTGTGACATGAGCAACTCTCCAAGCCCTCCCACCCCCAGCCACCCTCCGTCCCACTCACAGTTACCAGACATGTGGGTCTGGCTGCTGCTTCGTGACTATTCGTCGACCACCAATGCTCCGAACTGTGGGTAATGCGGAACTTTCCCTGACTGTGCATTACACACCACGTCTGTCTGTCTGTCTGTCTGTCTCGGTCGGTCGGTCTCTCTCTCTCTCTCTCTCTCTCTTTCTAATTCCACCTCAACTGAACACCTGCTCCCCATCTCTAAACCTTATTTTCTCATCCTCGCCGAGCCTCGGTTGTCTGAGGCGACTGATGGCAAACCCTTTTCTTTATCATCCTACTTTTTCCCCACTATTTTCAAAGTTGGTTTTTGTGTGCATATCATGAAGAAACATGTCTTGCTCTCTCGTTCCTTAACACGAATCCTCTGAATTCTCTGTACTCTGACTTTGGTTGTCATGTCATTCTCTGACTAAATATATCTGTGTTTGTACGTATCCCCTTATTCTGCCGACTACGAAAAATTCTTTGAATATCTTACTTCTAAGATGGAACACTTTCTGTCAAAATCTTCTTTCTCTGAAATCTCCATTCTAGATTTCAATGTTCACCACTGCGTTTAGCTCTCTTCAATCACTGATCCACCTGGTAAACAATTCTATACTCGTTCGATCCCTAATGACCTAAAGCAGCTTGTATAGCATCCTAACCATATTCCTGACTGGCTTGAAAAGAATTCCAACATAGTTGACCTTTTCCTTACAACTAATCCATCTGCTTACTCTGTTGATCTTTTCTCTCCATTGGGCTCCTACGAACACAACCTTACCACCCTAACCTGTCCTATCACTTCAGTAACTCCTACGGATCCTTCCAGAAAAAGGCATCTGTGACACTTTGGGGCTGCTGATTGCGAGGCCCTCAGGCAGTATTTCTTTTATTTTCCCCGGAATAATTACTTCTTCCATGGCGGAGAGCCATCTGTACGAGTACGACATGTCTCTCACACTGTGGAGGTTATTTTCAGGCATGGAAGTATACATTCCTCTCTCTTATTCTGACTAATGAAAAAAAAAAAAAAGGTTTAATTATGCTTGTTCTAATATTGTCCACAAGGTGCAGGCCTTCAAAAGGTACCGGTGCCATTCCACCCCTGAATCTCATGTTTCTATATTTCTACCAAGAATCGTGCTATATTTGTTCTGTACTCTGCTAAAATAGTTTCATTCGTACTAATTACTTTCAGCTATGAAACTCAAATTCTTCCTACTCCTTCTGGCACCATGCCAGAACCTTCAAAACAACTGTATTTCATCCTTATTCCCTCCTCTTTTCCGTTCTGATGGCTTTGTAGCTGTTTCTTCTCTCCAGTTTCATTTTAGACGATTCCAGAGCTATTCCTCCACCTCTTCCTCCCCTCTAGTTTTCTCGTGACTGACAAAAATTTCTTCAGTTGATGTATAGTACTTTCTTCCCTCTCTGGCCTCAAAACTAGCTTGGCATACAGGTTTGTGCTTCTGTGCTTACTCCCTCCCTAGGTAAACACTTTCACCTTTTTCTGTCAACTTGTTCCTTTCCTTCTTGCTGCAAATTTGCTTTCATTTGGCCTATCCAAAAGCAGGGTGGCCGTTCCAAGCCCTCTAACTCCCGCCCTATTGCTTTAACATCCTGTGTATCTAAAGTTTTTTACTCTGTTTTTAAAAGAAAAAAAATTAAAAGCACCTCTCCTATCATAACCTTTTGACTGTCAGTATGGATTCCGCCAGTAGCACTCCATTGACGATCTTCTCACCTTCCTTTCAAACTCCTGGTCATCTCCTTTTGGGACTTTGTAGAAAGCTTCGTCATTTCACATGACATCTCAAAGGCTTTCGATCAAGACTGGCACAAATTTTTAATTTCCAAAATCGCCTCTTACGATTTCTGTTCGCTATCTGTACCTTGTTCTCTAGTTTCCTTTCTGGTCGTTCAATAGCTGCTGCTGCTGTAGACAACTACCAGTCGTTTCCTCGGGCTATCAGTAGTGGTGTTCCTCAGGGTTCTGTCCTGTTACCAACTCTTCCTTTTATTCAACAATGACCTTCTAAACTGTACACCTAACCCTGTCTGTTCATATGCTGATGACTCCATCCTTCACCTTTCCCACCTCTTCCCTCAGTGTCCATCACAACAGTTATTTAAACAAATACTGGATGAGGCTACGGCACACCTAGTTTCTGACTTGGCTCCTACCTCTGATTGGGAAAAAAGTAGCCTTTTTTTTTTCCACAACATCCAAAACTCAGTTTATACAGCCTTCAACTCGCCATAATCTTCCACGGGAGTATAACTTAATATTTAACAGTGTTTAACTCAATCCTGCATCATCTCTGAATATAAATGAAATACCACAATCTCGGGATTTATAATGGAAAGATCATATTATCTCTTTTGCCAAATCTGTCTCCGAGAGTTTAGGTGTGTTGAGCCAACCCCGTGCCTACTTTACCCCAGTGCAACTGTTGACTTTATACAGGGGTTTTACTGGCCTCTATGGAGAGTACATCTCTCATGCGTGGAGGGGCTTCCCACATTCAGCTCTTCTCAACAGAGTACTCAAAGGCTATTCGTGTCATTAACTCTTCTCCTCTTCTTGACTTCCGTGAACCACTGTCTCTTTGTCCTACTGTTGCATCTTTATCTCTTTCCTATCGCTACTTCAATGGTCGCTGCTCCTCTGAAATGTCTGATTACATTCCTCCTCCATTACGGCGGCAGCATAGCACCCGTTTGGCAGCAAACTTCACCCCTTTTTTGTGCAGCTTTGTAATGCAAGAGTGAACAGATACTCCCATTCATTCATGTATGCAACAGGTTAACTCTGGAACTATCTTCTGCTGTCTGTATTACCTTCTGTTTATGACTTCCAGTCTTTTAAATACGTGTCCAGGAATCTCGAAAAAAATGGATCTTATTTTATTTTTTAAAGGGAACAATCTTCCACGCTTCCAGTCATTGGTTCCTTCTACCTTGCATGATAACGTGGATAGAAAGACAGACAGATAGAAATACTGACAGATAGAAATACTGACAGATAGAAATACTGACAGATAGAAATACTGACAGATAGACAGACAGACAGATAGAAAGTAACAGACAGACAGACAGACAGATAGATAGATAAAGATGGGTGGACTGATGCTTTATAAATATACAGATACATTAGCATCAGTCTCCATAAAATACCAAGTCTCAGTCTTCATTTCTTACCCCAATGGAGAGCACTTCATTCCTGTTGAGGGGACTGGATGTTATTTCTGACATTCTTTCCACCTCGCTTTCCGACGTATTGCTTTCGGGTCCATCCCTCTGGGCTGCCATCTCACTGTTAAGGTAAAGAGAACAAAATATCTGGAGGTACTGTTCGGGCAGGACTCATTTAAGTATCACAACTTTTTCCTGTCAGATGGTACAATACTGGTTGTTGTTGTTGTTGTTGTCTCAGGCATTTCTGAATGCTATCCTAGTGGACTGCAGGCTGAAGCTACCCTTCTGCAGTCCACAATCGTGAAAACAGAGGGTAGGGAGGGAGCTGAGGAATATTTATATAACTGGACAACATGGTTGTCTGGTTATGTATGTGCCACCATAATTATGATATACTTGTGCCACCATGTGAAATGCTGACAAGAAAATGTTTACTTAGTGGAAACCTACTCTTTAATCCTGGACACATCCTGGGAGTGGCGCTGCTAAGCAGATATCATACATACAAGGTAAGTTTCAGGCTTGTTGCCCACATAATAATCACTCGTTGTCTACAGTTTTGTAACGCCTCAGCGACTTGCTTTGCACATTACGCCTTCATCGTTGGGACACCCGTATTCTATTCCAGCTGACGCCAGACGGTTATATTCAACTATGAGTGGGCGATACAAGCCCCAAAATGTCACTCTGTCCTTGAGTGCTATTCATGTAAACAAATTCAACATAAAAATTGAGTATAAAGATGTAGTTTGCATGTTTAATTGCTGAAGAAAGA
This sequence comes from Coenobita brevimanus, assembly GCF_032717465.1. Lineage (NCBI taxonomy): Eukaryota > Metazoa > Arthropoda > Malacostraca > Decapoda > Coenobitidae > Coenobita > Coenobita brevimanus. The sequence continues at coordinate 36,046,321 of NC_137016.1, read as the reverse complement.
TCATACCAAGTTTATATCCATGATAATGCTGCTTACTATGTATTATTCAACATTGCATCAAAGATAAATCTTGAGTATTTCCCAACTAGCAGCAATCTCTTGAAAATTGTATGGGCTGTATATGTAGACTGAATAACACGAATGCGAATTTTATCAAGCTATCCTTATTTTAACAAGGAAAAGATCGATGGAAGTTTGAAGGATGAACTGCTTGAAAGAGTACAACAGGGAAGAAAGGTTACTGGTTCATTGAATGCAGTGATAAGAAACAGAGAAGTGAGCATGGAGGTAAAAAAAAAAAAAAGTTGCTACATGACAGTATTGTGATCCCCATTCCAACGTATGAAGGCGAAGCTTGGACCTTGTTGCAAGGACACAAGTGAACAGTGAGAGCACTGGAAATGAGTTATTTGAAAGGAACGTGTGGAGTTACATGGAGAGAGAGACTGACAAATGAGGAAGTGGTGTTGTGATGTGGATATGGATGTGATAGAAAGCGTTAGGAGAAATACACTGAAGTGGTTTGGCCATGTGGAAAGGATGTGAGAGACTAACTAGGAGAGTGTATGTGAGTGACATGGAGGGGGGGGGGAGAGGTGACGACCGAGGAAGAGATGGAAGGGTGATGGAGAAAGGTATATGAGAGAGGGGGTGTAAGCTGGGGGAGGGCAACGAAATGGCAAGGGACAGGACGACATGGAAGCAATTTGTGTGAGGCCACTTCTTACGGAGTTATGGTGTTTGGCTGTAGGTAGATAGATAGAAAGATCTTCTGTTCCTTATAATCACACACGTCTCAGACTCCTCTGCCTCCCGCCACACCCTTTGCTTCTTCCATACGAAATTCATTAAGTAACTTACGAAAATAATCCTATCGTAACGAAGATTTGTTTTGGCAAACAGAATGAGAAATATTGGAAGGTTTTCCACTTTTTCGTCCTTGTCCTTACTGCAGGAAAAAAAAAATCATCACAGAGGCTTGATGGCAGCTTTTTTTGGTGGCAACCACTTTATGCGGGTGACGCCTGTCTGAGTTTCTTTTTGTTGCTGCCAGACAGTCCTATTCAACTTAAAAAGGCTCTGTAGTAGTGAACGGGTTTATTAATGCAAAATTAACCCCTCCAGTTCAAAAGGTCCTCCCTAAGCTGAATAATTCGCCGTAAAACGACAAGAATAAGATTAATTAGAAAGCGTTCTGAGAGTGCATACCTCCGCCAGTGCCAGTGCCATTGAAAAGGATTCGGATCCGGATCCGCCCCCATATTGAATCAATTCTTTCTTGGTCCATGGTCCACCTTTCCACATAATTTCATTGAAATTCATTGAGAACTTTTGGAGATATTGTGCGGGATACTCCTGATCCGCCCTCAAATTTAATCATTTCTTCCATGGGCCACGGACACACCCCTCCACAAAATTTCATCAAAATCCGTTCATAACTTTTTGAGTAATCCTGCTAACAGACAGACAAACAAGCATACAAACAAACAAACAAACGCTGGGTAAAACATAACCATCTTGGCGGAGGTCAAAATACGTCCCTGGCCAGTGGATAGGCGAGATAATCGGAGTTCCTTACCAGTGATGCTGCGGCGGGACACTTGCTTCTTCAACTCCTTCCTCCAGAGTCAAGTTTTGTACCTGAGGGAAAACTGAATATCAATTTCGTTTTTATTTATTTATTTATTTATTTATTGCTACAGAAGAAAAATTCAGACGTTGTGAGGATATACTGCAGCTAAATATTTCAGATACTGTATTATAAAAAAGAAATATTAAACATATACTTTATTATGGAACTGAAACATATCCCGTACAGGGGTATGTAAAGGATTAATAAAAATGTGCTGTATTAGGGAAAGAATCATAAACTTGTATTGCATCATGGAATGGAATTACTACCGCTATTTGTATAATGGAATAAACTCACAGATGTGTACATTATTATGGAACGGAATCACATACGTACTTTATTACAAAAAAACAGTTCTAAATATAGAAAGGAATAAAAATGAGTGCTTTATCGTAGAAGGAAATCATAAATGTGTACTTATTTGTGGAAAACAACCACAGCCGAGTTCTTTATCATTATTATGGAGATGAATACTGTACTAGTGTATTCTGTACTATGGAAAGATTTAAAGAAATATATTACAAAACTGACCTTATCCCCACTAGACGAGTTGGTGGTTCTCACAGTCTTAGCCAGACATTCCTCTGCAAAGCACCTACATGTCAGATCGAACAACAATATAGTAATTGCATAAAAGCAGGCAGTGTCATCATCACTTATCATCAGTGTCGTCACTATCGTTGTTCCTACAACAGTCCGTCCTCATTTTACAACACGTGCAGCAAAACGTTTCCTTGACTGAAGCAGATTTAAGGTAGGCATGTTTCTAGTTCATCATTACGGGTTATAAGAAAAAATGAATTCGATACAACTTCAGTTTATGATGGATCTTAATCGTAAGCAACGGTAAGTGAAGAAAAGGTGTTAGTACACCTAACACTTAAAAAAAAAAAAAAAAAAATGAAACAGATGAAAAATAGGACTGACTTATAAATAAAGTGGTTAGAAATCGGGAGCAAAAAGAACCTCATATAGGAGGACCAGAATCTTCAGAGTGCCAAGATCTCTCTCTCTCTCTCTCTCTCTCTCTCTCTCTCTAAATTATATATATATATATATATATATATATATATATATATATATATATATATATATATATATATATATGAATATATATGAATATATATGAATATATATATATATATATATATATATATATATATATATATATATATATATATATATATATATATATATATATATATATATATATATATATATATATATATTTATATTTATATTTATATACACACATACACACTCTCCATATGACCCTATCATTTAAGTACGCCCTCTTCTACCTTATGATCAACACACTTCCATACTCTGCATCATCCCCGAATCATATTATTTCCTATAGTGTCAACACAGTGAACTCCATATTCAATCCAGTGCTCATATTTTTCACTTCACTCATGCTATATGGTTACAGAGGAGAACTGAACTTATCCTTAATTAATAAGGACAAGCTATGAGTAGCTCTGACGAGAATAGGCGTATCGTAGCCAGTGAAGACGAATCGTTAGTAACAAAAAGTACATACTAACAGAACTTAAATGAGGTAATTACTATTCTTACCTATTTCGACACAGTGAGTAGCGTTGAAGAGAGTCTTGTGAGCCGGACAGGTGCATCGGGCGACATTTCCACCTTTCTGACAATAATCACTGCAGTCCCGCAGGCCCCCACACGCTGCCAGGTAGCGGTAAGGAAGATGTAACCATTATTCCCATGTACAGCAATATGTGTACAAGATGACAATGATATGTAGCCTAATGTGCAACATAAATCGCCATGGAAGAGGTTTTAGGAAATATCCAAACTGCTTAGAAGATAACTTCCTGAGTTAAATGAGGAGTTGATCCTACGTGAGTTATATGAATCCTGGCCCTGATGCTGTGGGGTGTCTTACTGTGGTCGGTGTGCAGTGGTGCGGTGGTGGCGTGATGCTGGCAGTGGGAGCCGTAGTGGTCATCATCACAGTAGCACACAGTCTCGCCCATTAGGTACCTGCACCATCAAACACATCACCAGTACATCAGTCAAACAGCAGTACGTCACATTTTTTTGCTTTTTTTTTTTTTTTTTTTGGCTGGTTCCCTCAGTGTGTGCCCGTACCACCAACCATCACCAGCAATACAGTAAATCATCATTGCGTTGCTTTTTTAACGTTTTTGTCATCAGGTCCACAGTATATCCCGGCAGAATAACTTACTGAAGGTCCATTGTGAACTATAAAGATCATCTGTTTGTTTTCCAGTTTACAGTACGGTACGGATTTTATCGAAAAAAAAAAAAAAATCTACGGAAGATATGGACTTTACTGATGCTTTTTTTTTTTTTTTTTTCCAGCAAAATTTGTAGATGTTTTATTTCAGTTATATTAGTTTCATCATGGATACTCAAATCCTAGTTCACCCTTGTCAAAGAGGTCAGTAGGATCCAGAAACAGGAAAAGGAAAGCACAATGTAGGATCAGTATCAGCGGATGCCTTGTGAAAATGATCCATACGTCCATTCCCTCAACAACCAAGCTTTACAAATTCTTGACTTCATCCCACAGATTTACATGTTCTACTCAACAGAAGTTAAACCGTGAATTCTTGTTAATTTCCAAAGCGATTTCTTACGCTCTCCCGTGCTTCCTCCTTTGTTACAATTCTTTTACCATAATATAGTTCAGATTTTTGCATGTGCGTGTTGAATGCTGTACTTTCCGCAAATGGTCTCTGTTGTGTAAACATCCAAAGACGCTCGCAGTTCGAGCATTTATTGTGGTATATTGTCGTGAAAATGTGTTCGTAGCCACATTAACATAGTGGTATGTGGCTCTGTTAAGGTATGAGAGTGAAAAGTCGAGGTACAACAGTGGAGAATGGATTATTTAAGAATGTGAACTGAGTGCGTTGAGTGGCTAGGATTAGAAAGAAGTCTGCTGATAACAGAGCATGTGGATGAGTGTGTGCTTTGATGATACGATCACAGGAAGAGAATGGATGCAGATAAGGCCGCGAAAATGTGTACATGTGAGTGAGTTTAAAGGTGGGAGTAGGCATGGTAGGTCAAGAAGGTGGATGTGTGTGGTAAATGGTAGGTTGTGCTGTACAGTATAAGAAAATGAGCGAAAACTGATAGAGTTAGTATCTAGGGATCTGACAAGAGGCTGAACGGCAAAATAAATTATGTATTGGACAGAGGAGCATACGATAAGGATTTGGCACTCCTTTATGAACTTAATAGTCGACGGATTGACTTTATTAATGTGAAGCACAACATTCACAAAAAATGCTTTACAAAAGAATGTGTATTATCTGTAACATAAAGCCACGAATCTGGGGACTTCTTGATATGTGAATGAGAGGCTGACCCATTCACTGGGCATGCTGGTGACACTTCTCCCTCTTTCGTGCTTTTTCTCATCCCGTCCTTAGATAAGAAAGAGTCAGAATGATGATAATGAAAAGTTCGTAACCTGACATCTTCAAATCTGCACATACCACTTCATACTTCATAATAATTTCAGTATCTCTGAATACAGATAAATGCCTTGATTTTCGGAAATTTGGATTTGGAATCCAAAACATGGATAATGCCTGAACTGCTGTGGAAAACATTTGGACCTTTTCATATGGTATTCAAGATGCAACAGTGTGTCTTGTTTCAGTCGTAGCCCTGTGAGAGATGGTAAACATGGTTTTGTACATTTCAGCGATCTTGTGGTTCATAGGAGGTCACCAAGAGAAGGTAAGAGAGTGGTTAAGAAGTGAATGAACTTGACTTTGTGGTGCTGTGGCTCTTTATGTCTCAGCTTTGGAGAGCAAGATGGATTTGGTATGGCAAAGGGGCAGGAATTGCGCTTGCCCATTCCAGATCTTAAATAACTATAATTAAATAAATAAATAAATCCTGTTTTTAAAAGAGCATTTAAATAAGGCAGTAGGGCGGATCCTCAAG
>NC_137016.1:36033234-36035734 GCF_032717465.1 Coenobita brevimanus | reverse complement strand
GATTTAAGAATAATCAAAGGACAAGATCACAGGGAAAGGTCAAAGGTCAAAGAGAAGGTCACAGGGCAAGGCCAACTCAAACAGTTTTGCGTTAATTTGAACCAAACTCGGTGAAAGTGTTGACACTCAGGCAAGAACGAAACTATGCGATTTTGAGAATAGTCAGTCAAATGTCAAGGGCACGGCAAAAGTTCGACCCGTGTGTTTGCATGTGAACAAAATAATTAAAACAGTTTTATTTGATTTAGATCAGACTTGGTGGATGAGTTGAGGATGGTCCAAGAGACTAACCTATCGTATTTTAGAACAATATGTCAAAGGTCAAGGACAAATGGCAAACTTTAACCTATGTAGTTTTAATCCGATGTAGACTAAACTATGTGAAAAGGTTCGGGTTAAAACAAAGATAGATTCAGTTTTAAGAACAATCAATCAAAGGTCAAGGTCGCTGGGCACTGTCACTTCAAACTTTTTTATTTGATACGAACCAAAGTTGATGAAAGAGTTGAGGGTTATGAAAGAATAAAGCAAGTCAGTTTTGAAAGTACTGTGTCGAAGGTCATCCTGGCTCCAGATTAACGAAGAGACTCTCTTAAGTCGCTACTTTGGTTTATTTTTGCACTTAAGACAAGGATGTAAAATTTTCCATATCTGTTGTTCGTCCTTCAAAAACACATCTTAGTTACAAGAGGAACATTATCATTAGCTAATTTGCTTTACAGGAGGACACAGAAAGGAGAGTACAGGTAATTCCATTACTCTGCTTTTTCCTGCAAATAAAGATCTGTGGCACGAAAGGGAATTTTGCCCTGTAAATCCGACCTCTTTGGTGAAGGCCAAAGAACACAATAAGAGGTCGGATTTTCAAACACATATGATCCTTTCCTTGTCGTAAGTAGGATTATTTAAGGAAAAATAAGATACTTGAGAAGAGTCTGCCCTCTCTTTTCCTTCTCCTAATGCCAGATAAAATAAACTAACTAAAGCTTTTCCTCTATAAGACCTCCTTTTGCAAGGAGAATAAGAGACACTGGCAAATGTAGCAATTTCTTTGTCTATCTTGCTAAAAACAAATACGACAGGGAAATGGTCTAAAGATAGTGTGTGTCTCTGGACCCTAAGACAGGAAGCAGAGATGGTGTTTGTGACTGAGTCAGACGACTTTCTGTTGACTACTGTTTCCTGATTTTATTGGCACCATCTTGTACAGTTGGGAAATCATGCAGTTATATGACGCTGCTCTAGGGACAGCACTGTACAGGGATCATGCAGTATGAATAATGCTTTACTCACTGGAGAGAAACATTTTTGCGAAACCAAAGGAATGCTTATAAATAACGGACAGAAACATTATACTCTCTAAACTAGCTTTTTTTTTATTCTTTTGTCTCGATAAGTTATTGAGACTGCTCATTTCATATGAAGTTTACACGTGCCCGCCCACCCGCATGCTCGCACATGCGCGCGCGCGCACGCCCACACGCGCACACGCGCACACACACACACACACACACACACACACACACACACACACACACACACACACACACACACACACACACACACACACACACACACACACACACACACACACACACACACACACACACACACACACACACACACACACACACACACACACACACACACACACACACACACACACACACACACACACACACACACACACACACACACACACACACACACACACACACACACACACACACACACGAATTTTAAGGTGCAATGTGTATTATAAATTTCCAAGGAAGAGGAGTAATACGACATGTGCTATGCCAGCAGGAATACAGCTCAGGAGCTGGTGGTGAGACTCGTTAGTGTGTTCTCTATTACACTCTCGTCTGCCTCATCGTATTTTGCAGGTGGCAGGGTCATGCATGTCACTCACACCTCTTATTAGAGACGGGTGAGAAAATTACTTCATTTCTAAGTAGCTGATGACACAAGTTTCGAGACCCTACGGGCAGCTGCTTACCAGACGGCGGGGTTACTTCCTCGTGGCCTCCAAGTGATTGGGGTCGCCAGATGTTAAGAGTTTTTTGCGAGGGTGATCGTGCAAAACGTTCCTATGTTGCCGAGACGACCAACCGAACACAAGGAAATTTATTACAATATCGTGATGAAACACAAACTACTCTTCAGCTCACTCTATGCAAATTACTTCAGTCTATTCCTTGATCAGCTGTTTCTGAACTAGTGCCTTCGGACCCTCAAATAACGAGAGAATTACGAAAACCTGATATGGACCACTTTCTTTCTAGTGAGGAAAATCTTATGTCGGATGTGAGGGTGTTGTCTCTGTCGACCATTTATTGGACCAGTTAAGTTTTTATGGAAACATCGAAACGACAGTATGACAGCTCTCTCTTGACCTGATGTTTCAGGATATCGTCTACCAGGGAGCCTTTCCGATAATCGGCTTGTGTTTTGACAAAGCTCTCTAACTCTTCATAGCTCAGTTTATAGCCGAGTGTAG
>NC_137016.1:36023234-36028234 GCF_032717465.1 Coenobita brevimanus | reverse complement strand
TGAGTTCATCAAGTCCATTCAGGTCCTTCAGATTTACTCCAGTCCAGTCAGCACCTCAAGTCCATTCAGTACAGTTAAGAGATTATCAAGTTCAGTCTGTTCCAATCAGGCTCATCTATGCCACTTCAGGTCCTTCCAGGCCCATCACTAACCTTTCAGTCCAGGTATGTCAGTTTAGCTCCTGCTAAGTCCATTTAGATTACATCAGGTTCATTCACGGCCTTCACATCAATGCATAGCGACCCAGGACCTTAACAGAGTTGTATTAACCTAGAACTAAAATTGCTTAGTATTCATCTGCTACATATTCGTATATGTGAAAAATTGAAAAGTAGGTTATGTAGGTTCAGTGACATCCTCGCTAAAGCTGGAAGAGGTGGGGTTGTTTCCTAATAGCTTCCCAAACTAGGCAGTGGATTTTTCCCCATTTTATGGATTCCGTTGCTAAAGCAACATATCTGTATATAACACCTTAATACAAAACCTAAAATATAAATATTAATCTTTCCATAGGTAATATGACTTGTCCACCGCAACCTCCATACTTCCACCCTTTCCCCCATGTGCGGATAGAGAGAACAAGATCAAAGAAAAGTGTGAGAGTCGTTTTTTTATGAGCACGACTGTACACGTATATATATAGTGAATATGGCTGTTGTTAATAGTCCGGTGAGGTGTAGGTCAACCGTGGAGAAGCAAACTATGTGTAGTTGTTCTTGTTCATCTGAAACTTGAACCCAGTAGCCGAGGTTGCCCTAATTCTGCAGCCTACCATCCTCCTTTCAGGGGCCAGGGAAGAAGCTGTGGGACATATGTATAACCAAACATCAGAGACACCCAGATATATTGAAACCTGTCAGCGGTAGGTCCTGCAGGAGGGTTCTGTGGGTGAGCAGGGTCAGAGCAGGCAGGTAAGATGAGTATACAGGTAGACAGGAAGATTATTATAGGGAAGTGAGGTTATAACTAACCTGTTGTGGTGGCGGCGAAGGACTGTGTAGCCATTGTAGTAGCACTGGTTGAGGATGGTATCGTCCACAGGCAAAAAGGAGGCAGATTCGAGCCCCCGGTGCCTGTCCAGTCCCGCCTCCCACAGCACGTAGGTCAGGTTGAACATAGGACGCCCTTGGTAGGGGTCTGTGGGGCGTGGCAGAGAATGGTGGGGCAGGGTAGGATCGGGGTTGCAAAAGAACTTTTAACCCCCTTCACTACTATCTTTTTACTCTAACTTTGCCTAAAATTGTTATTTCTCTATCTCGAATACAGAACTGTAAGAGGAGACGAACACTAGAATATGATACTAGTCACGAAGTACTATGGAAAGACTGTAGAGCCGCAGCATTGTCCTTTTCAGTCATTGAACTACGTGAAATAAGCAGCAAAAGGACGATAATCTGGCCCAGGTTAAGGTGAAAGTACCATAGTGAGAGCCTCTTCCAACCTAATCAAAGCTTGTGAGAGTAGCAAGAATATAAAACAAATAGTCACATCACTTAAGACACTATCTCCTTCAGTCAGATACCTTAAGCGCTGAAGCGGTGACTACAAACGATTCGCCCACATGTCATACTGTCCTCCGCCATCAAGCTGCCCTCTCTAGACTTCAAACCACCCTCACTTTCATACCTCTTCATCCCATTCCTCCAACTTATATTCTGTCTCCCACTTCCCCTCCATCTTCCACCTCACTCACATAAAGTCTTTTATTCAGTCTCTCATCCTGCATTCTCTCCAAATGGCAAGACCACATCAAGGTACAATACTTTTGATACTAACGCCATACAATTGTACAGCGTTCAGCAGAGGAACAACGTCTCGGAGTGAAGGGCTGGAAACTTTCACCATTAATCGATACGCTAATGAAGACACCCAGGGGTACGTAGTGATGTGGGGAGGAGGGGGAGGGGCAAAGTATAAAACGAAGACTAACCAGACTATATCTAAACCTACCGTGAGGGAAGACAATCCGCTGTGGCCTCTCCGTGAAGGTGATGTTGAGATACACGTCGTGGAAGAAGTGCGCGTACGTGAGATTGAACTGGACGTCGCAGGGGGTGGCGCCAAACTCGTAGCAGTATTCAACGATGTCACCCTCGCCCACCCACGGCAGCTTGTGTAGGTCGTAGAACATCTCATTACACACGAGGATCTGTCGGGAGGGATTTATGAAGGGGTTACGAGAGGATTTTAGGAAGGGTTTAGAAAGGAGGCGTATGGGGGGTTTACAGGGGATTTTTGAGAGGCCTTAGTTTTGCGGAAGGTTTATAAAGGGATTTTTGAGGGAATTTAGGAAGCGGTTTATGAAGGATTTACAAAATGGTTCATGAAGGGATTAAGAGGGATTTATTAGGAGTTTAGTAGGATTTACATCAAAGCTTTACAAGAGGTGTTTAAGTGGGTGTTTATGTGAGTTTATGTGAGTGTTTAAGTAGGTGTTTATGTGTGCTGATGTGGGTGTTTATGTGTGTTGATGTGGGTGTTTATGTGTGTTGATGTGGGTGTTTGTGTGTGTTGATGTGGGTGTTTGTGTAGGCGTTTATGTGAGTACTTATGTGGGTGTTTATGTGAGCACTAATGGGGGTGTTTACGTGGGTGTTTATGAGGGTGTTTATGTGAGTGTTTATGTGAGTGTTTATGCGAATGCTTATGTGGGTGTTTATGTGAGTGCTTATGTGAGTGCTTATGTGGGTGTCTATGTGGGTGTCTATGTGGGTGTCTATGTGGGTGTCTATGTGGGTGTCTATGTGGGTGTCTATGTGGGTGTTTATATGGGTGTTTACGTGGGTGCTTATGTGGGTGTCGATGTGGGTGTTTATGTGGGTGTTTATGTGGGTGTTTATGTGGGTGTTTAGGTGAGTGCTTATGTGAGTGATTATGTGAGTTATTATGTGAGTGATTGTGTGTGTGTTTACGTGAGTGCCTATGAGGGTGTTGAAGTGGGTGTTTATGTGGGTGTTTATGTGAGTGCTTATGTGAGTGTCTGGGTGTCTATACGGGTGTACATTTGAGACAAAGGTTTACCTGGGTCTACCAGGGAGTTTACAAAGGATTTATGAGGGATCCTGACGTGCGTTAATGATGAGGTTATGAAGGGGTCTGGGAGGGATTAATGGAGATCTTTAAGAAAATGTTTACATGTTCATGAAGGTGTTTGTGGCAATGGGGTGCTGAGGGCTTTGGTTATTTATAAGAATGTTTATGTGGGTGTTTATGAGTGTTTATATGGGTGTTTATGAGTGTTTATATGGGTGTTCATGAGTGTTTATGTGGGTGTTAATGGGTATTTATGTGGGTGCTTAAGAGTATTTATGTGGGTGTTTATGGGCATTTGTGTGGGTGTTTATGAGTGTTTATATGGGTGTTTATGGAGGTGTTACTGAATATCAACGTGGGTGTTTAATTTTTATGAGTGTTCATATGAGTGTTTATGTCAGTTTTTATGATTTTGTTGATGTTTATTAGTGCTAGTTGTAGGTGGTGACGATCATCATCCACTCACTTGATGAGGTGCTGCCTACTTCTTCCCTCACCTTTATCATTCGTTTTTTGTGTCTCCCCTCCTCTCTTCCTACTTCTCCCACCTTTCTTTTCACTTTTTATTACTCTTCTTTCCTTTTCACGTGGCTTTACACTGAATGAAAAGCAAAATGGTTTCCTGTAAGCCAGGAAACCATTTACAGCGCTGAGTGGTAACCATAAAACCAACCATACGTTTTCCCTATGTGCCAACAAGTGGGTTGGCGGAGGGTTAATGCTTCTCCCCGTAATACAATTAGCTCAAACACAAACTGCCACCCTTTACGGGATTGTGGCGTCTGGCTATCGATAGATGAGACAGACAGGTTTATTAGTGTTCATGTGGGTGTTTATGAGTGTTAATGTGAGTGCTTATTTGAGCGACTCAAATGAGTCTTTTTGTCCTCCATCTTTCTCTCCGTACTGTTTTCTTCTTCTCTTCTGTCTTACCTCTCATCATGATATCTCAGTGTCTTCTCTGGTTTTTATTACCGCCGCCAAGGAGGTTATGTTTTCACCCTTGTCCGTTTGTTTGTTGGTTGGTTGGTTGGTTTGTGGGAAAGATTACACATACGCCTGAACGATTTCCACGAAACTTGGTAGGAAAAAGGGCCTTGGCCCAGAATAGACTCCATTAAAGTCTATTCCGCGGATCCGGATAATGGTGCTGATCCAGGATTTTTTTTTTTTTTTTCACTTTCTTTAACATGGCGAGATAGGGCGTTTTTCGACGTTTTCGTAAATTTTTCAGTGAATATTGCATAGATCTTGATGAAAAAAATCAGACTTATTTAGGATGTTCGTATCTACGAATGTGTACAGTTTGGTGCGGATCCATATAAAATTCCGGATCTAGCGGATTTAAAAATGCTTTTATAGGGGGGTAGTCTTTTCCCAGCTGCATGTTGGGCCATGGCGGAGGTATGCGCTCCACTGAGTGCCATTCTAGTTTTCCCTCTACTTCTATCGGGTCAGACATTTAATTTCACAATATGAATAATTTAAGGACTTCCTACTGGCGTTGACCTTTTCTTCCTTACACCACCTTCACACCAAGACCACTTCAGTGCCAGCCTTCGTGCCATACTGACATATTATGGACTGGCGCTAGTTCATTATTCCTGCCTTCCTCACCGGGGTGTTTATGTGGGTGTTTGTATGAGAGCTAATAAGGGCTCTTTTGTGGGTGTTGTGTGACTGCATATGAGGGTGTTTTTGTCGGTGTTATGTGAGTGTCTACGAGGGTGTTTTGGGGGTGTTTATGAGTGTTTATACGAGAGTTTGTCAGTGTTTATGAGGCTGTTTATGTGGGTGTTTATGGTGGTGTTTGGTTATGAAGGCGTTCTTGTGGATATGTGTTTGTGAAGAGTTTATGTGTGATGGCTGTGTTTGGGAGTTTATGAAGAGTATATAAAAACTTATGAGGTGCTGAGGGGGTTTTGTAAGGCTTACTTGAGTTTGGGAGGGGCTCAGGTGGGCTTATC
>NC_137016.1:35935734-35998234 GCF_032717465.1 Coenobita brevimanus | reverse complement strand
TGTGGATGTGGATGTGATAGGAAGCGTTAGGAGGAATACACTGAGGTGGTTTGGCCATGTGGAGAGGATGGAGGGTGAAAGACTGACGAAGAGAGTGTATGTGAGTGAGGAGGAGGGGGGGAGAGGGAGGGGGAGGCCGAGGATGAGATGGAGAGGTATATGAGAGAGGGGGGGTGTGAGTTGGGAGCAGGGCAGTGAAATGGTGGGGGACAGGGTGACGTGGAGGCGATTTGTTTGTGGCCACCCCGAACGGGATTGAGGCGTCTGGCAATAGAAGTTTGTTATTAACACTAACACTGTTACAAGCAGGCTGATTAGGGAGTTTATAACGACTAATGTGACGGATTTGAGTGTGGCACTGGAGAATGTGAAAAATAGTATTGCAAACAGTACTTCCTCCAGACGTACAACTTATAAAGATACAAATCCAAACTTTTCTCTCCATTATGTTTACAAAGAGAGACTCGCAGCTAATGAGATACGCAGGATATCATTTACATTTTCGTGTGAGCGGACATTACCTAGCCTGTGAGACAGGAAGGTGGAACAGGAGGGGGCGGGGACGCTTGCCGTTGGATGAGAGGTTGTGTGCGTGTGGAGAAGTGCAAACAGAGAGACATGTATTGCAGGATTGACCAATGACTCAAGGCATTAGAGATGCCACCAATTTTCAAGAATAGAACATTTTGTTCTCTGGTAACTTTGAACCGGAAATGACAGGTAAAATAATCCATAAAATTCTGTCCATCTATTCTTAAAACGAAAAGTTGCCAGTGAATGGAAATGTACGATAATTAATCGGCGAGAGGTTGAAGTTAATGTGGACTGGATTGCATTTAATAGGATATGTTTCGTATTTTGTAAAGATACAATCCTTATGTCAGCATTGTGTGCGGAGGGGTGCAGCAAGATATGTAATGTAGGAGTCTCCTTTGACTTTGATATTAAAGACCGCTATCAATTTTCAGAAACAAACCATATGTTTCATTTGAGAACTTCGAATCCGATACGACAAGTAATATAATTGATAATATTTTGTCAGTCTATACTTAAAGTGAAGAGTTGCTAGCGTATGGGAATTTAGGATAATTAACTGGAGTGTAGTTGAAGATAAGATATATTGCACTGCGGTTGATACGATGTATAATGAACTTTGTATACATACTGCCTTTATATAATTATTGTAGGTTGTATTTTAATGCTGTGGTCAATAAACTATCTATATCAATCTATCTATCTATCTAACTATCCATCCATCCATCTATCTATCTATCGATCTATCTATGTGTGTGTGTGTGTGTGTGTGTGTGTGTGTGTGTGTGTGTGTGTGTGTGTGTGTGTGTGTGTGTGTGTGTCAGATTAAGACTAACAACCAAACCAATTATACCTACCAATTTGGACTCAACTGGATGCTACTCAATCGACCATATTAACAACAAACTATTCCTCTCAATTACAACGACCAGTTACACCTACCAATTGAGACACAACTGGATGCGACTTAATCAACGATGACAACAACAAACCATTACTACCAAACTGAACTCCACTGGAAATGGCATATTTGTCCTATCTTTTCATATACGTGTGTTTAGTGATTATCGTGGTTTGATTGAGGGAGTTAAGCTGAGCTCTCACCCATCGAAAATTACTGTTTAGTGTATATCACTGCGGATAAAGTACTGATTTATTACAGTTGATGTTTATATTGAAAATAAAAATTATCATTGAGCAGCCCCCAGTTAACATAGCCGCCTTCTGTGCTGATCAAGAATGTGGCTCAGGGAGAGTTACTCAATCTCGACAAGGTAATGCTGTCGTTGACAGTGACAACAATGACCGTATATCAGTATGGTCCAACTATAAGAGGAAAATTATTAAACTACAAAAAGACTACTGAAGAATTAGATGTTAAAGAATGGCTAGCGCAAAATCATGAGTGTAGGTGTTACGATTCAGAGTTCATTGATATTCATCATCAGCATATAATAACAGGTAACGTAGGCATAATACAAAATATCAGATTACGAAAACTAATGAAAAAAGGACTTAATTATCGGAAAGCTAGAGGAATCAACTGGATACAAATGAGAGAAAATGTTAACATCGCAGTCAAAAAATGTGGTGCAGAATGGTGTAAACTAGAAGAATTTAATGAGTGTTTTATGATGGAAAGTAAAAGTCATGCAATAAGTTGATGAAAAAATCTGCAAACTCAAGAAGTACTATTCTAGATGGAGAATACCAAAACCAGTACTCAAAGCTTAAGAAGCACTGAAGGATCTTGAAGACTTGCGCAAGTCGTATGTTTTGGTCCCAATAGACAAAGCACATAATAATATAGCAATCATCTGTAATGTATATTACATGAAAACACTTTTACAGGAATTGGGCATGATCGATCAGGTCTCCGAAACATAGGCTATACAACAGTTAGTAGTAAACAGAGCACGATAGTTGATAAACAGTCATCATACTCATCTAGTCATGGAATCGAAATAAATAACAACAAAAAAAATTACCATACATACATAGTATGGTAAAAATGCATAAAAAACCTGTAAAATTCAGATTCATAATTTTCTCCAGAGTATGTGCAACAAAATCACTGGCAAAGAAACTATCACACATTTATAAATTGATTTACAAGCAGCACAAAAGATATTGTTATAAACTAAATTTATATACAGGAATCAACCGTATGTGGATATGTGATAACTCAGAAATGTGCAAAAAGGATATTGCTTCCATCAGCCTCAAAAGAAATGCCAGAAATGTAGCAACATATGATTTTTCAACGTTATACACGATAATCGAACACGAGGATATAAAAAAGAAGTTGGAATGGACAGTGCAAGTTGCTATTAAAGGATTGAATAAGAATTTGATTGCAGTGGGTGAACAGGAAGGATACTGGGTAAATAAAAGAGATGGCAAAAACTTGACGTCCTCAGAGGATCAGATAACAGATATGACAAATTACCTGGTAGAAAACTGCTTTTTTACTTGTGGAAATATGGTTTTCAAACAGTGCATAGGAATACCCATGGGAACAGACCCAGCCCCATTCATGGCAAATCTATACTTATATAGTTATGAATTCAAGTGGATGGAACGAATGTCAAAAGTTCAATATTCAGTAGCAAAGAAATTTAACAAAACTAGACGATTCATTGATGATCTAATACCCTTAAACAATGATGGAGAAATGAATGCAAGGAGAAGAGAAACATATCCGGAAGCACTAGTATTAAATAAAGAAAACACCGACCACTGCCAAGCAAGCTTTTTGGAAATTAATATCAAAATAGAAAACAAAGTTATATCAACAAAACTCTATGATAAAAGAGATTATTATAATTTTGAAATTGTATCATACCCAAATTTGTCGGGAAACATACCTTGAGTTCCAGCGTGCGGTGTATACATATCTCAGTTGCTACGGGTCGCAAGGCAAGTACAAATATGGAAAACTTTACTGCAAGAATCCAGCAGATCACAAGAAAATTCCGCAGTCAAGGATTTTTCAAAACAGAATTACGTAAGACAATAAAGTAAACGTGTCACCGTCACTATAACTCCTTCAAACACCTGAAAGGAGATATAAATAGTCTTACAATAGAAATATTTGATTCTGCTACGGATACAATAGTATCCCAAGGCCGTCGACGGGCAGAGAGTGCTCACGGGATCCCCCCTGGCTCTGTAGCAGATTAAGACTAACAACCAAAACCAATTATACCTACCAATTTGGACTCAACTGGATGCTACTCAATCGACCATATCAACAACAAACTATTTCTCTCAATTACAACGACCAGTTACACCTACCAATTGAGACACAACTGGATGCCACTTATTCAACGATGACAACAACAAACCATTACTACCAAACTGAACTTCACTGGAAATGGCATATTTGTCCTATCTTTTCATGTGTGTGTGTGTGTGTGTGTGTGTGTGTGTGTGTTCGTTTACAACTACGACTGGAGCACTGGACAGCTTTTTTTCACGAAGAA
Organism: Coenobita brevimanus; assembly: GCF_032717465.1. NCBI lineage: Eukaryota > Metazoa > Arthropoda > Malacostraca > Decapoda > Coenobitidae > Coenobita > Coenobita brevimanus. The sequence continues at coordinate 35,994,215 of NC_137016.1, read as the reverse complement.
TCACATGTTAATCAAGTCTGAAGAGGGAAAGACGGGTAATGCACTCCATACCGTAGCCAAATTATGACTGCATGTGAAATGACGGAAATATGGCCCACAAGATTTCAGAAACACATGGAGCTGTGACGTGGCGGTTACCATGTGACAACGACGCTGGTCCGCCGCCACACCTCACCACGCCCCCTCGCCTCGCCTTCTCCACGGCACTGTGACAACCAGTCATCATGGCATAACTGTTCTCCAAGTTAAGGAAGCTACAGAGAAAGCAACTGTCACGTGTACCAAAAGATGAAGTTATCGACGGCACCCTGGCAGTACCTGAGCAAGACACGAGAAACAAGCAGCGGTGCCAAGGCACAGCAAATCCGTCCCCGGCAGTCATTTTAGTGCTGACTTATAAACACAAAGGGATATCTAGTCAAAGATGTCACATATCAAATCTGGAGTAAATCGGGTGAAAATTGACGATGTTATGCCCATTTGCAATTTTAAGCCCGACCCACATGACTGTGACCCCCTTACCTCTAATTGTAGATGACCCTCCTGATGTAATGAGGCATGTTATAGGATGCAGATTTGAAAGATTCACCTTTAGGTTTTAGTTTCATGTCGATATGACGAATTTGAAAGGAGTTATAGCGAAAAAACGACTTTTTCCCGTCCCCGTTTTTTTTTGGGGTGGGTGGGGGGAAGAGGGGGCCTGCAACCTGGGCCTTGGCCCAGTTTGGCCCAAAACTTAAGCAGGCGATCAGGTCATAGCCCATCAGCCCTGTAATTCTAGTCAAAATTGCACCAGTAGTTTTCGTGTAAAATTGTCAACAGACAGACAGACAAGCAAACAGACAGATAAGCAAACAGACAAACCGAGTGCAAACAATATCTGTCCTCGAGCCCCTCCGGGGCGGGAACGGGTAATAAACAGTTCAGCATACTCTCCAAGTCACTTAATGCACTTAGAGAAGGTGTGACAGAGTTGAAGCGAGCCTTTGCATCGCCAGACGGCTTGATAAACAAGAAGTTTGATGACCTTCAAGCATAAGCCAACAAGCAAGCAATCATCATCGAGAGACAGCAACAGTTTCTAGAAATGCTAGACAGGTAAGAAAGGGAGAAAAATGTAGCCATCCTAGGACTTCCGGACGAGAACGAGGGCTTGGATGGTGCCACTACGGACGTAGACAAGATTTTAAAAAATTGCAATAGAACAGCAGATCGTGTCATATCGAAGACTGGGAACATAGAGACGATCAGGAGACCGAAAACGACCTGTACTTGTCACTATGGCAATTAGGGATGCCACAGACCACGTGCTGGTAAAGTCAAACACCCTGAAGACTGCTTGAGAAGACTACGGGAGAACAACACCCTCAAGACTTCTGGAGGAGACTACAGGGAACAACACCCTCAAGACTGCTGGAAAAGACTACCGGAGAACAACACCCTCAAGTCTGATGGAGAAGACTACGGGAAAACCTATGTTAAAAAGGACCTTCATCCCAGCGTCAGAGCTTAGCGGAAACGACTGCGGGAAGCCGAGACACGTGAAAAGGAACGACCAGAAAACACGCATTGTGTAACAGCCTACGCATACTTACCATGGAAAAGAAATAATACCGGGAAGGAGTCTTTACAGACACATGGAACGACGTTTTTCCAGCAAGACCATAGAAGCATCAGGATCTGAAAATACTGTCATGGAACATATGTGACATCAAGACGAAGTTAGAAAAGTGTGAAGTCCAAAGTTTAGCACTGAATTATGATACTGTCAGCTTTAACGAAGTAATGACTGACTTTCCGGTATCTTTCCCAGGATATGTTAGTTACAGAAGTACAGTGGGAGGGTCATCACCTAGTGGGGGCACAGTGGTCCTCTTTAAAAACTATATTGCTAATACTATCACAGGTGTCGATACAAACATTGAGGATCAGGTATGGGTGCAGTTTTGTTTTGCACCTAGAACTTTATTTACTTTTTGCTAAATCCCTCCTCCCGACTCAATATTTTACAAATAGTTCGTTTGCATTGATTCAAGACAAATTAAAGATGTCAGAAACAGTAGATGGTTTCCTTCTAATAGGAGACTAATGCGAGGTCTGGTGGTCTTGCAAGGGAGATACCCACTCTGGCAAAGCTGCTGAACAGGGTGATATATACATACCCTCACATACCAGACCCCATTCAGTACCCAAGCGATAACGCAAGCATCCGGTCTGCTATCTGAATAGAAAATGGAATGATAGTTCTGAATAATTTAAAGTACATGAAGTGTGGGTATATGAATTACACGTTTGCATCTTGAGCCCTTATATATTGAGTAGAGAATAATTTGCATGTTATCAAGCAAGGTCATTTGCCTAGTTATCACGCCCCCCCTAGTAGTAACCCTATCAGTCAGTGAAACCAACTTGAAGGAGATGGAAACTCGTGTTAGAGGGTTAGATGATCATGGTGTTTTACATGAACACGTGTCCAGGAACGAGACAGTTAAACCCATCAGTGTAAACAACATTACTATAGAGTTGTTATAATAGAGGCTGGCTGCGAATGTGACTCCCGATATGGATGCTGATGCCAATGAGCGTGTGGCAAGAATAACCGGGTCACTGTACGAGTGCGTGAGGAGTACCGGGTAAAGAAGGCACGAACTTGTAAATGACGATGATAATCGCAATGTGGATGTGAGTCAGCGCACATGGGAGAGAATGTTAAACAATAAGGATGATCTCGAGATATGAAGAGCTGTGGATTGGTGCGGTGAATTCAAGATAGATAATAATCCCTGTGATAAACCATCACATCACGATTTCAAAACATACATTGAAAGTGTACTGAATCCAACAGCCCATTTGCAGCTTTCCATGAATGAAATTGTAAGCAATGTAACCATACCAATATTAGATGAACGAATATCTGTTAATGAAGTGGAGAGAGAAGCCTAATGTATGAGTTCACACTAGGCCCGCGGGCCAGATGGTCGTACTCCTGGAGTCTTTAGATTTTTACCTAGACCCTGGTTATTTCTCATAACTTCACTTTTTAACCTCGTGCAAAGTTTTTTTTTTCTTTTTTTTTTTTTTTACAGTACTTAAGAATGGAGGTAGATCACATCAGGAAAAATTACCGGGGCATAAATGTAATTAATAGTTGTACTAAATTGTTGTACGATGCGATATTATGTTCATGGCTGAAAAGATGCTTCAAACCAAATAGGGAGCTGGCTGGAGCACATGAAAAACGAAGCTGTATGGAACACATTGTTACTTTACGTGTTTTGTGTGATACTGCAAGGAGGAAAAGATATAAACCCTATGTTACTTTCGTTGATTTTTCTCAGGCGTACGACTTTTTTCCTTGCAATGTGCTGTTTCGTGTACTGAGACGACTAGGGTGTGGTGCAGCGCTGCTGGCTACCCTGATGGCCAAGTATGCCGTCACAGAAACCGTTCTTGGCTCGGTGTTGGTCACGATAACGATGGGGGTCCACCAGGGCTCACCGAACTCATGTCTTCTCTTCATCATATTTGTTAATTATCTCATTAAGATGGTAAAGGAAGGAGCCGGGATAAGCGGGCTCTTGTCGTGGCATCATATTTGCGTCTTCGTAGACGACACTGTTCTGGTAGCGACCACAAGACACATGATTAAGAAAATTGAGATTTTGAGAAACTACTGTTGACTACGGAATGAAAGTGAATGCAGCGAAAACAAAGCTTTTTGTAAATTAATGGCGATAAGGATGATAAGGAGCCGCTACGTGTAGGTGACTTAGTAGTGGTGTGACAAGTACGTATGCTTGGGTTCATCATTTAGCTACTGCAGACGGCTCCACAGCATCCGTCGTCAAAGCACACACAACATCAAAGTTTCTCCATTTACTCATTGGGGAAAAATAATGGCATTCCATTTATGATAAAAAAAAAAGGGAAAAAAAAAAAAAAGAGTGTTTGATGCTTCACTAGCGTCCACTTAACTGTACGGCTGTGAATCTTGGTTGGCTGCTGACCTAAAATCTATAATAAAGCTATACAATTGGTATCTTAAGAAGCTACTAGGAGTCAAAAAGTTAACATGTAATGAGGTCTGTTACATACAGGGAAGGTACCCATCTCTTCCTCAGTTTGTGAAAAACAAACAAGTTTTTCCGCAAGATATGGCCTGAGAGAGATCAACTATGAACGATGATCCTCTTGCTTTTACAATAAAAAGTAGCGATTAACGGTAACACGTAACATCCAGACTCATTAGCCAGTATGTGATGCGTGACACACACAGGCCGACAGACATGACGTGGCGTCAAATATTGTGAACAGCGACTCGTCCAGACGCAGAACTTACGCAGAGATGAATCCAAATATCAGCGTTCATACTATTTATAATACTAGACACAATAAATGAATCTCATGGAATAGCATTCACACGTGTCCGGGTCACAGCCTGGCGTGTAAGACTGGTCGCTGCATGGAACAGGCACGATCGAGGTCGCCTGCCGCTTCACGAACGTCTGTGCCGGTATGGCCTGGTGCATGTTGTGGAACACTGCCCCAACACAACACCTTAGAGTACTTGAATGGCGTTAACACGATCCAAGATTTATTCTCAGAAAACTTAGCCCCAGATGATATATGTAAAGCAATGTATGAGGCTATGAAAACTTACAATTGAATTACTGAAGGAAGGAATGTTTATAAACAGTCAAAATATTACCTTGTATATATCAAGACCACATCTGTGTTATTATACTTTTAGCGTTTATTAATTTGTACATAAAACCTCTTTTTTATACTATAGCAATCTTCATTCCATGTGCAGAATGTTCTTTTAATGTACCGTATGCCTTATGTTCTGTAATAAAAAAAATCCTGTGGTCAGTAAACACACACACACACACACACACCTTTCTCTCTGTCTATCCATCTTTGGGGGGTGCATGTGTGTTGAGTGGAGTGTGTGTGTGTGTGTGTGTGATTCACCGGTCGGTCAGGATCACTCTGATGGTCGTGATCGTCAGCTTTTACTCTCCCGGAAGGGAGCTGAGAGCTCATATAGGCCGATCTAAGGGCAAGGCTGTGACCTTCACACACGCACACACCCAACCCCTTGCTCAGGGGGGACAGTAACCACCCACTTCATCAGTGAAACTTTTCGCAACCTGAGCGAGGCGCGAACTCCTGTCTACCAGATGGCAAGCGAGAACGCTACCACTGAGCCAGCGAGCGGTGTGTGGGTGCGTGTGTGTGTGTGTGTGTGTGTGTGTGTGTGTGTGTGTTTTACCCTTTCTCTACAAAATTTGAAGAAATTTGTTTGGTGGTAGGTAGAGTAAAATACGAGTGACTGACGACAGGTATAATGAAATAATCTGGCGGCAGCGTTGATAAATCTGACAAGACGTCATCACGCTGAAGGGGTTAATGTCATCTCTTGATTTACGTTTTATCCTTCAGCGCAATGAAGTATTTCTGTCTGTTTATTATTGATACAACCGGACGATTTTATTTAACTTGAAAATGGCGCTAAGAAGTGACAGGATCATTAACACCATACATAGCCCTTCGGTAAATATGGACGACAGTGACGCAGGGTTTCAAGCTGTTTTCTTAAAACCAACCTTCCTAACCAATGTAATTTTAGTACTAGATTCGTCGGAGGTAATTAACATTTGATTTTCGACAAAAAATAAAAATGAAGAGAAACAAAATATACCTACTTTGCGATAATAAATAAAACCACCGGAATAGCACCCGCAACACCGTGCTTACTGCCGATCTCGCTAACTAATCCCGCCAGTGCACCAAACATATTCAAGTGTACACAATTTAATTACCATACATTTCGGCGGATACCTGTCTGGAAAAGCGTGTCACCTCACTGGGGGTCTTCGTCCCCCAAGATACCCATTTAGCAATGGAAGCCTAACCGGGGGGCTTCGCCCCCTGACCCCCCCTTGATTACAACCTACCTAACCGCGTGCAAAATAAAATGTGCTTTGCATAAAACTTGCGCAAAAACAGTATCGTGCGTTCGTTAATCACACGACCGTGCGATGGCGAAGGTATGTGCGATCATAAAGCAAATCTTTATATTACATCACACAGGAGTCATCCATTATATCATGATTCATGTTGGTAAAACAATGCTTGCCAATTACTTTTTATCACCTCATATTCCGTAAAATATAAGGTAAGTGCAGCATTACGCACAATAATGGAACCTCCTATTTACAAACATTTTTAAAAACAACGTATTAAAACAAACCCACTACATACGCTAATCTATATTAAAAAATAAAAAATAAAGGATCCTGTCATTTGTCAACACTTCATTCCAAGAGGAAATTTGGAAATACCGTATCACTGTCGTACATAATTAATGAATACAAAATTTCTTGAGAACACAGATTCAGTGAAATTGTTGTGCATCATATCTTTCGTATAATGACAGTTTAGTTTTACTGAGCCACGGACTACTGAATGAGTGTTAATGATTATCTGCTACCCGTAGGCTAGTATTAAAACAGAGTGGATGAAGGTATCAGCAAGCCAATACATTTTGACGATAATTTCTGAAACATGTGATGAAATTGCAGCTTATCTGGCCACACGGCATGCTTAGTGACAGCACTCTTCAATATGCGATGCAGTCTGATCAAGCAAATACAGTTGTTCCTTAAATGGCAAAAAAAAAAAAAAAAAAAAAAAAAAATGTTCCTTCCCCTACTCAGTTTTAACAACACTATACTAAGCTGATGTTTACCCTGGCTTCCATGAGGTAGTATTCGTGAGGCAGCAGCAGCACGTCCCTCGCTGAACTGGGCTGAGAAAAGTTGACCAGTAAGGTGTAGGGGTATTCTATGTCTTCGCAGCAGAGGTTAGGATGGATAAAACCCATGAGGCTGTCTGCGGGAATATCCACTTTACACACGTGTTTGTCCTCACAATCGGCCACTGCAGTAGGTGTGAGCATCACCGCCACCATCACCACCACAATTTTGCACCTTGTTATCATACTTCAACTAAGATACCGTGTACACAATTCTCCAATTCGGTACTGGTAAGAACACTGCAGGTGGGATCAACGAGCTGATGCAGCTTATGTAAGTAATAAAGGATTTGATTATGAAAACGAAACAACACACTAATGCATAATACACTGCACCACAACACACTGAACACGCCGCACCTCGCCTTGGAGCACTAGCACAGCTCAGCAGCCACCACCGCCTTCAATGAGGCACTAACATCACATCCACTACTCACTCCACTCCACTGGCCTGACCTGAGTCAGGGTCAGAGTGTCGGATGACTAAGCACCGGGCTGTGAGATGGTTTATACACTGAACTTTTGAAGCCCTCGTTAATCCAGCTTTAAATATCTAAGTATATCAAAGTATACAGAGAGACTAATGTCGTGCAGTTTTACCCAGCTTGTGATAATTGTATAGATAAAACTATTTATCATTGTTTCCTCCACAGACTATTCGAGGAGTGATTCACAACACATACAGGAATACCTATGTTTCCAGGAACTACTAACAAACAACGAATCCGAGGCGGGTTCAGGGCCGGTCACTACACTCACTGATGTTCACAACACTCGTTCATGACAGGCTGATAACTGGGTGACACCAATTTGTATTTACCTGCGTCACAAGACGCCAGGTATAGGAGTGCAGTGTAAACTTCTTCTTGGAGTCATCGAAGAAATCTTTGAGCTTAACCTTCACTCCACTCAAATCATTATTTCTACCGCCTTCATTTCCGCAACTCACTTCCAGTTCATCTCATATTTCTGTCCCCCAAGCCGATTTCTTTAACCCTCTAATACTTTCGTTCCCGGAAGACACTTTGAAGTAAACTTCCACTGCACTCAAACCACAAATCCTACGACACCCGGTTTTACAGGGTTACTTTCCTGCTCCAACTCCACTGCACAGCGAATTTCCAGCCCATCCCACCCTGCTCACCGCGCCCATTCTCCTATGCCTCTCCTTTCACGATTTCTGGTGCGACTTTGTGTGCCAGGCTGTGTAAGCTATTGCAGTGCTGCGGGCTAATTTTTTACGTCTTAAGATGATCGTACCTGCTATAATTATCCCGAATCAAATCATGTCTAACTTCATTAAGCTAATCTTACCTAATGTGCTCCTATGAGACCGCGACAGACTAATCTAATCGAACTTATATCCTCTTTGAAAAGGCTGCGTACCCACACAAAAAATACCGGTATCCACACTATTAAAAATAGGTGATACATAGTATTAACACAATGAGCGCTCTTGATGCTTCGACTTTTTCCAATGGCAGATATTTCTGAACGGATAATGTTTTTTCATTGCCGTATAAAGTGCACTGATAGAGACAACAAACATTCTTATACATGGGAAGTTAGTGTACAATATTATCAGATATTTCGTCCATTGTTTCAGCATGTTAAGAGGAGCAGTTGTAAAGATACTTGTCTGCGTGAGTGTACAGTCAAAGATAAAAGTCCTCCTACCATTCCTCTGCGTTTATTTCACTCCTGTGGCATGTCCGTCATTTCCTGCCTGACGCACTGTATCAGAGTATCATCTATGGGCAGAGAAACATACCGAGCCTATCCAAGATTAGGAACGTTCCCTAAGACGAGAAAATGAGCAGCGGAAAAGTTCAGATATAAGGCAGATAATAATCATTTGTAGCAGAGAAGTATACCGAGTTTCTCTCAGCTTAGAAATACTAACCATGGTCCATGAAAAGGAATGTGAGGGGCAGAGGAAATGAATCGTACTTTCATACTCGTACTTGACTACATGTGTTGCACAAAAGAAGGTCCGCACAACATGAATAGCGCTGACATCTGTCTATCTATGGTCAGACGCCTTAATTCCGGAAAGGGTGGTTACGAACAAATCGCTTCCACGCCGACTTGTCTGACGTCTTCAGGCTGCTCTCCCTCCATCTCGCACCACTCTCAGTCATGTAATTCTATACTCCATCCCTTTACTTCATCCTCAGTCTTCCTCTCCCCTTATCCTCTTCCACCTCACATACATACATCTTCCTATGGTTCGTTCACCTTGACTTGACCCAGATTTTCGTCCTTTTGCATCTTATTTCACATAACTCACTGGCAGTGAAAGGCAATACTGTGGTTGCACATTTATTCTAAAATCACTTCTTCGTGACTAGTACCGTATTCTGGTGCTAATCTCCTGCCACATCTCAGTATTAAAGAGAAAAGATGGCAGTTTTAGGCCAAGTTAGAGTAAAAGAAGTAGAGTTAATCTGCTGCCATGTTACCTGAGGGAAACATAAAAGCATATCATTGCTGACGACTTTCACCTCTTCAGTACGATGCCGCTCTGTGTGGGTCTTTCTTGCTACCGCCAGATGATTTTATTTAGTCGATGGGAGATTTTTGGCGCTGGAGAGGTTAGCTACGGCTTTCGTAAATCCCTTCACAAGACAGCCACCCTCCGTAAGCTGGATAAAATCGTCTGGTGGTGGTGGCAACAAAATGAAAAAATCTAATTAAATTCTAGGGCTTAATTCCCTGACGTATGTGTGTGTGTGTGTGTGTGTGTGTGTGTGTGTGTGTGTGTGTGTGTGTGTGTGTGTTTTTCCTTCAGCAAGCCCATTTCCTTCTTGCTCTCGCTCATACGCAACTACTTCGGCAAACAGAGTACCGAATTTCTTTATATTGCATATGCCTCCTTCGCACCGCCTACTGTCTGGCGTTCTCAGTCCCTCAGGAAGACGAAGAAGAAGAAGGTAATAATGGCTGACAATCGTTTTTACTGACTTCCAATCTTTCCTCTGAACACAACAAGTAACAGTCAAATTAACATCAAGGTCCCCAACTGTGCTGCTTGGTGAACAGGGTACCGGGGGAGGGGACAAACTTTGTACAACAGTCTGAGAGGCACGTTAATATGACAACACTCATGGGACCATACTCACACCTTTCCTGAGCTGAAGCTGCGTACGTAAGATTGGATGATGAATGGGGACGCCTTCACGTGGTAGTACCGATATAACCAGGTGGCTCCACGGCCCGTTTATACAAACGTCTTTCACCTCCCTCCCTATCCCCCAAAAGGAGGTTGGTGGATCGTACTGAGAGGACAGTTTCAACCCACGGTTCACCGGGTTCATTTCCATATGCTCCTGGCGCCATGGGAGCAACATACAGTAAGACAACTTGTTTATACTTTCACCTTCATTCACACAACTACCCCATCACATCACACCCAAACCAGAGTGTATATCAACACCTTCATGCTCCTGTATTCATTCTCAGTTGGATAAAATCGCCTGCTGTTGGCTGGAGCAGAATGCAAATGCTGTCCCGACAGTGAGATGAATAAAGTTCAAAAACCAGTGACCTTTCCAACAGTGAACCTCTATGGAAACTAAATTGTTTTGCGTGAAAATTGGCCAACCTGTTCGGTCCGATGATTTTAGTTTGTTCTCGCTGCCACCAATCGATTTAATTGATTTTTGGTTAGATATCCTTGTATTGAAGGGGTTAATAAAGGTTACGTCTACCCTTTCCATAGGAATGTGTACAACCGCCTGGTGGCAGCAATAATAACATGAAGATGATGTCACCGCAACGAGGGGGTTTAGATCCTCCATTAGTGCCTTTCGCTCTGGATATATTTACAAACTTTTCTGAAATTAAGGGTCCTTTTCTAAATGCTCTGATGATTTCGTAAGACCTTTTCCTTGGCGATTTATTTGCAATTTGCACCTCAGTGGGCTATTCTTCCATATTTTGTGGATGCAAACTATGCCAGTATCAATGGTTATAAACGACACACAAGACGATGTTAAGGTGTAATACATCATGTAAACTAGATTCCTGAGAAAAAATTCTTACGAAGCCCCCTATGGCACTTGAAATAGGTCCAAATAAAGACGCGGTGAAGCCCTAAGCTGTGGGAAACTGTGGCGCCTACATTTGGGAACTGTTAACATAGAACAAGGTTATGTCGCAACTGAAAATGACAAGAAGCCCGCCAAGATGCAAAAGACATCCGTTCAGACCGGGCTAGTTACGGTAACTGATTGCTTAGAAATTATAAGAAAACTGTAACAAAAAAAAAAAAAGTCCGATTTGGGGAGGCCCCTTCAGACAACAGGGGCTTAAGCACGGCACTATGTTGTGTTGATTTTTAAAATTCACTCACACTGTTAACATTCACTTCGTAGCTACATTTAAAATGGCTATTAAAGAGGAGGAATACTACGACACTGAATTACTTACATCAGTTAACTTCTGTGGAGACTGTCTTGTCTCAAAAAATTAGTTACAGTCAGTTTCAAATTTCATTTTGCATACAACACATTGTTGTTGTTGTTGTTGTTGTTGATGCTGTTGTTGTGGCCCCAGGCTCATCTGAACCGTGAGCCCATAGGAATGCAGATATAACTTGTCCTTCTGAAGTCCACCTTCTTGTTACCGGACGATGAGTGGTTGTGGGACGTTAGAATAGCCAGGCAGAGGAGCTGCCCAGTTATATCAGTACCAACACATGAAGGCGTCTTTCTCCAGCGCCATACTACACCTTGATATTCTCTTACGATATATATTTGTACAAAACCTGATCTGTATCTCCTAATTGCTCAAGATGTTACTTGCTATTATCGTGTAGCGTCATTGGGTAAAGTAACTTAAATTTCTGGCATCTACTGAGTAAATATTGGTTACAGATAAGAGGATACCAGCTCCAACATTCCGCTAATCTGTTTTATTGATCTGTACTTGCTATCTGCTGGCAAGTTTATTCAGCGTTGGGGAAACCTCGTTTAATGACTGAGTAGATGAAGCCTTTATGCATCCTCTCCATTTTGATAAGTCTAAAGCGTCTCATATTATCGTCTGGGAGTCAGAAGAAGTGAAGGCTTAATAGGAAAAAAAAATGGGCAGAAGTGTTATGAAATCTCCAAAGTCTGCGAGAATACAGGCCTTCATGAATACTGTATTCCCAGACTAACCTGAGATGGAATTCTCGAGCATATTTACGATGGATTCCTTGTCCTAAGTTTATTTTTTCCAGGAAGAACTAGAGACATGGGGAAACTATGCCCTTAACCTTTCCTTGTCCCTCCTTCTAAAAACAAATCTATATGCCTACAATTTTCCCCTCGCAACCAAGATTAGTTTTTGTAGGAAGGAGACTTTGCAGCTTCCTTTCCTTTCCGTTCATGGGAAAACAAATCACAGATACGACAGGAAATTGACTGCAAATGTGCTTGTGAATTTGACTCCTGCCTTGGCACACGATCACCACTCATCATGCCGACCAGTGAGGCCAACAAGGAACACGCCCCCAAATTCTCCCAAACCATGACACGCACCTCATTGTTTAGTTCAGTCTTGTTCAACCTGGCTATAATTATTTCTAGTTCTGAGCTGTATATAGTCTTACGTGTTTGGTTTCCTTAGGTGAAATTCATCCTAATCACCACATGAGTACATCATAATCCTAACCCAGTTGCCCGAGTGCTTCAGTTGGTGACAGAAAGACGTGACAACAAATCCCGTACCTTTACCTCAATGCGACGTTGTACCGCAATCTCTCAGTCCGGTAATGTTTGTTTGTTTGTTTGTTCTTGCTACCACTTAGCGATTTCACTAAAGGATATAGTTTTTGAAATGGAGGGGTCAAGCACAACCTTTAAAAAAATGATATGAGAGGCCTTACTGAAGCTGAATAAAATCTTGAAGCACCAGGGATAGAAGAAAAAAAAAGTCGTCTTACTGAAGTGTTAAGGGCAGGAGACCAACCTAAGTAACTGGTACCATCACCCTTCCTCCTCCCCCCTCCCCTTCTGCTCCTCGGTCTCCTGTGGTGGGTGTATTCCTCCTCTAGCTCACCGGGCGTGGCATGGGAGAGGCTGTAGAGACTGGCCCGTACTGTAAGTGGCACAGTAGACTTCGTAGCACATCTTCCTTGCTCAATTATTTTGCACAGTACAACTTAACTATCTCACCTATGTTACTCATGATGCTTTTATATCGATATAGTCTGTATTGATAATGTACTGGGGGATGCTGAGTCGTGATGTGCAGAATAAATCGCTAAGAAGATGTTACGAAGCATATAAGCCACCTGCAACACAACCCAGTGCCCAATACAATATCATGTACGTCCTTTCACGCCTTATTCCAGCCCTCGAAATTCTCGGCTACATCCTACAGGGCTAATATCTGTGCATTGTTTATCACACGTTCTTTGTTCTATATTGTTTGTAAAGTGAGAAGGGGGCTGGAGAGGGACGGCTTCCCGCAGAGGCACCAGTGCGGTTATACAAACTCCTCGACTCCTTCTCTGGCCTTGAAGAGAGGAGGATGGAGTGCAGAAAAAGGCAACGTTAGCCTCCACTCCAATGGGGTGGCACCCAGATGAACATGGGGCTACATAACAACATTAACAAAGTGAGAAGACAGTTGTAGATTTCCTAACACACACACACACACACACACACACACACACACACACACACACACACAGAAAACCTACTAAGCACAGGTTGCCTCCATTTGAATTAAGCTTCGCGTTCTTAACGTGCATTTTCCCACACTGGATAAGATGACTAAGCTGGGGGAGCACTCACACCTGACTGTCAGCTGGGGGAGGCGTTGGGGGCGTAGAGAAGGGGTTTGGGGGGACACAGAGAGGGGGTGGGTGAGGAGGCATAGCGAAAGGGGCAGGGGACGTAGGAAAGGAGGGGGGGACGTAGGGAAGGGGTAAGGAGTACATAGAGAAGGTGGGTGGGAGAGGGAGTGTAGAGAAAGGGCGTAAGAGAACGTAATGACGGGGTCAGATGGAGCGGACAGAAGGACAGAGTGAAGAAAAAGGGGTGAGGTGGCGGCTTAGATAAGGAGGGGCAGGGCAGGCGGAAGAAGGAACTGGGGGGTAGAGAGGGGGTTGTGTGCTATTTCCATGGACTGCTGCTGCCAGGTCACTGAACCCAGATATTTTCTGAAGTTAAGAACCCCTTCAGAACTATTGCCAGATGATCATAGTTTTGAAGATACCCCTCATACTGACGAGTTTAGAAAGATGTTCATTAACCCCTTCAGCACTACTACATATATACATCTCTCTCTCTCTCTCTGTTTATATATATATATTGTTACCGCCATTCGATTTAGCTATGTTTAAGACAGACCTTTGCGAACGTAATGGGTTATACTCAGTCTCCACTAACCTCGTCAAGACGATATAATGTTTTATATTCTGTTTTTGCTACTGTCAGTATCCACTTATTCCCTTCACTACAAATACTTTTTTTTTGTCAGATATTACATTCTTGCTTTTTGCCGCAAGCACATGGGCGGCCAAATGCAACGTTTGTCCCTGACTGTCACTCACTGACCTGTTGTACCGGTTTGAAGGATGCGGCTTAGTCTCATTGGGGGAAGGGGGTTGTTTTACCCAGGAAGACAATTTTACGCAGAAGTAGACCTCTACACACACCAGGTTTTAAGTAGTGTGGAACTCCTGAGGGTCCCTCCCTCCGGGAGGAAGGTGGCCAGACCAACACGGGAATGTATGGTCATAGTTGTTTTACCTATGAATACGAAATTTTGTCTCGTGGTAGACCTTCAACCGGACCTTGTTTTATGCAAGGTGGGACCCCCAGGGCCCGCTTCCCATGAGGGTGGTGGTGTCCCCGGTGGTCCCGGACAACGCCGGTATTCATGACCATTATATATATACATTTTTTTTTTTTCTGTGAAAACGATGTTTTTTATAGTGGTAAACCTCTGCTCGGACCTGGTTCTAAGCAGGGAGATTTCCTAGCCCCCCACGGGGGAAGCGGCCTCTGGGGCGGTGGTGGTGGTGGTGGTGAGGGGGGGGGGGCACATACCACAGTTTTTAACATGGAACAGGAAATTTTGCACATCTATAAACCTCCACTCTTACCAGGTAGTATTCAGGGTGTAATCCCCTGGAACCGCCTCCAACTGCATAATCATTCTTCCCTTTAGAATACAGCAGCGTGAGTGCGACTATCAAATGTGTCCTTTGTTTTGCTAATCTGAAGGTAAGACGAGACTTTGTAGACTAAGACGAAGATGGAAGGGTAAATATGTGATTGCAATGGGTACAAGTATGGTAGGTGTATGAAAAATGGTTACCTAATTTACATTCGATTCAGTTTAAGAGTTGTACTGGACACCATTAGAACTGTAAACCTAAATCTGCATTATAAAGGCTCCAAATAGCATTCGTGAAACACACACACACACACACACACACACACACACACACACACACACACACAAACATAGCACGCGCAGATAGATAGATAGAGAGATAGATAGATGGTTTTACGAGGGGTAGGTGGGGGATATGGGAATATTTTTATATTCCACAAGGATGTGCAATTTATATAATTTCAGGTCAATGAGTCAGCATGTCTATATAAACGTGTAAAACTATTACAGCATTAGAAGGTATTGTCATAATGCTGCAGTAGTAAGCCGTTACTCACACATTTGGTCTGTTACACTTATATCCCTCAGTTTTATCTCTGAAATCCGGTAGTGTAAGTGTTCCCCTGTGCGTTATACGTGTGTGTACCAGTGTGATGCACCCTTGGTGGTACTTTCCATGGGTCATTGGTCAGGTGGAAGGAGGCAGCTTTACGTGTGCCCGAGAGTGTAAATGTCTGCCTCTTCCTCCCATCTTACACTGACTCAGATCTCGGCTCATTTTGCTCATAGCATCTGTACTCACTTTCTTCATGTGAAGTCCTACGTATAACAACTTAAATCACTTAACTACCTTATACCCGCCCCCTTTTCCCACTACCCCCTCTTCCTTCCCCTCATGCTGACTGATGTTGCTGTGCTCTGGCTGTCCTCTGATTGGTCCACACTCAGGAGAGGGGGAGCAAATCATTACTCCTCTATTTTTATCGGGATGGATCAGCAAGATGTATGAATGGGGCGAGGGGGGTGAGTGAGGCGGGGGGAGGGACGCATCCAGCCACAAAACAACACGCTGTCCTCTGCTAGCTCACTAACATATCTCAGGACATTATGTTTCTTTTCAACATTGATCAATTACCCAATTTCTGGAACATATGTCTTGTGACCTTAGGATTCTCCTAAACAACTCCTCTTTAGCGATTTCTTTTGGCACTGTTGATTAATTAACATACCAGAGAATATCAGTGTGACATGCGAAAATGTAATTTTAATAATGAGATGCCAGGGAGTTTCCTAAGCCGACTAGAATGCAAGTCACTGAAATGGGTCATTCATTACGTATTTTCCCCACAGGGTAACTTGACAACGTTCTTGGGTTATTTTTTTGTTTTTGTGATCTGAAGCATTCGCGTACTTTGAAAAGGGAAGCCATAAATGAATAAGCTATCTTCAAAAGTCTGTGGCCTCTTAAACCGGACAGAATTATTCTATATACAAAATAAGATGACTTGTCTATGACCTTCTCAAAGCCATGGTTTTGATCATAATAGTAATACTAAACGACCTGTTAAGTAAAGGTTTTTGTAATACACGTACAACAACACTACAACGCTCTATATGCACTCTGAAATGATTCCCTTCGTCTTGTTCTTGCTTGCCTCTTTTTCTGATTGGCTATTTGTGCTACCGTAGTATCATTATGACAGTTTTACTGGTGTTTCATTGATCTTAGCTGTGCCGTGCGTGTTTGCTTGTGTGGTGATGGTGGTGTGTGTGGCGAGTGGTGGGCCCCTCATACCCCGCCTCTGACTCATGCACGAGGGGGCTGAGGAGGGGATGACTAGAGTGGGAGAGTTTGCTTCTTCCTGGGGGTTGGGGAGTGAAGGAAGCGTTGCGTTACTTCCTGGAGGGTTAAGAAAATAGGGCAGGGTTAAGCTGATTTCTGGGGGACGAGACCGGTAGCTTGATCGGTTTGATCTGGTCTCGAGATTGAAAGTAGCTTTGATGTGGGTTCGAGTCATACTGATGGTCACAGAGTTTGTGAGAGCGGAAGTTAACAAGCAAACGTCTGTCCGTAACAGTTAAATAACCAAACCTTCATCGTATTCATACCACAGTCAATAGCCACTCTATTCTGTTTCAACACATGTACCTTGTATCTTCTGTTTCAGCGTCGGTGCTTTGTATCTGTAACATCTTCCTCCCAACCCCCTTTGAATTAACCTTTTCACCATGATTATGTATTTTTCAACCTGCTCTTGATTTCTACAGACGATTTTATCCAGATTCTAACGATGTTTGAGGTGTAGGGATCAGATGGCCTTTATTGCTCCATTCGTTACCAGGAGGGTCTGATACTCTGCATACAAACGTCTGCTAACAGGATAAATAAAAAAGACGTCATTTCGCCAAGGGGATTGAGGTAATACGGAATGAGAGGAGCAATTTAGAGATGAAACGAGATGAAAAGAGATGAAGACAGTCAAAGAACCAGAGTAAAATCTGTCCTGTTTGTCTACCATTCCGTTATTTATCGCCACATTGACAGCGTAGTGACCCGAGGCTTTGCTAGGGAGATAGGGAAAGAAAATATTTTAATAAATGGATAAAAAACAGCCTCTTTGCTTCAAAGACGTCATTTATAATAGATCCTCACTACCTCCAGACACTTGTATTTTTACTTGTATTGCAGACAAACCTTTCGCATTAAAGTGTTCCAAACGATCTCACATAAAAACTCATGGACCACGAAAAGTCTCTCCAAAGCTACATGAAATCGCCGGATGGTTGCGATGTGGTTAACTATTCATCACGAGGATGTGGTTTTTGGTTTCTTTTGGCTGTCTTCAGACTCTAAATCTGCTTTTTGAACAGGAGAGGTTAGGTAGAGCCTGCATTACTGCACTCAGTACCTGTCTGCTCTCCTAAATAGACTCGTTAGGTAGCGGTGTGAATAAATTTTGAATTACATCCTAGGGTTGAAGGGGTTAACAGTCAACAGAGATAACTTTAGGTGGCATAGATGGCATCGCTGTAATTCTTCCTTTATGTTTTGCACATTACACTCTTACATTCCTTTGCATATATACCATTTATATAATCTTAATATCGTCATACACTAGTTTGCATGAAAAATGTATAAGAGGACACTCAAATGTGGTATGCAGAATAAATCGTTAATGAAGAGCTGTTACGAAATCTCCAAACCACTCAGAACATGATCCTTTATCTTATAGCAGAGACACTAAAGTTAAACCACTTCAGTCCGATTATGTCATTTAATTTCATTCGTGTTGCCAGATCATTGTGTTTATCTTTGAAGAGACGTTTTGTGTTGAAGGTTTACAAGCAGTTTCCACGAACCTCTTCACAGCCGGTGTCTCGTCCTAACCTGACTAAAATCACCTGGAGGCAGCAAGAATAATAAAGTCAGCAGTATCAGAAGAAATGGTAAAAGAAAGAGGTTAAAGGCGGACCTGTTGATAACTCTCTCCAGCGGATGGCTAAGCTGAAAGGAAATAAGCACAATTGTTGAGTGTGATGGTGAACGTGATGTTGACTGCTGCACAATGGCTCTGGCCGCCTCTGTCCTGCCACCTTCCGACTCATTACCACCCGCCTCCCCACTCCCTACACTTCTCTCTCTCTCTCTCTCTCTCACACACACACACACACACACGAGGCACCGAGAGAATACAGACGCACGTCGACACCACTCTGTACCTGGCCAACTTGGCCAGCGGCATTACCTAAATTCGTATCTTTATTTGAGTCAAGCTCTGTACAAGGTTAGACTAAATGGTGTTCTAATATAAAAAGGAAGAGGTTTTAAGTAAGACTTGGTCAAACAGAAAAGTAAACAAGCAGCGCAAGAATGCGTACAATCAGCTGATCGTTGTTTAGTCAACAATCTGACTCAGGGAATGTAAGTACTATATGCGCTTTTAGTACTGCAAAATGACCACATACTTTAGTAAAGCAAATTTGGAAAAGAAAAGGGATAAAACAAAGTAATTGGATTGCAGGTATGAAAGTGGTACAAAAACAGGAGGGAATAAAAAGGAGGAAGGTAGTAGAACGAAATCATGACAAGATATAAACAAGATGATTAAGTTGATGTACTCAAATGTGGATGGAATGGTATCTAAATTATTAGAGGTGAATGATTATGTCAGAGAAAATGAACCACATATAATATGCTTAACTGAAACAAAATTAACACCAAGGATATCGAATGACATACTAAACTTAGAGGAATATAGTATATGGAGAAGAGATAGGAACTTAAAAAAAGGAGGAGGAATTATAATATTAACTAAGAAAATTCTAAAAGTCAAAGAAATAGAATTAGATATACCCTCACAAGTAGAACTGATTGCAGTAGAGATAAATACATCTGAAGGGAAAGTAATTGTAGCCAATTTGTACATGCCACCCAGATCAAACACATGGGAAAGAGACGAATATGAGGACCTGGCGGAAAGTACAATTCAGAGTTTAAGAGCATTACTACATAAAATGGAAGAGAACTCGAGAAGAATTACACTAACTGGAGATTTTAATACAAATATAAATTGGAATACTCTAGATATAATAAGCCAAGAAAGCTGTTGGGACCAAAAACTCCTGGATCTTGTGCAAGGGTTTTTCCTAACGCAACATGTAAGGGAAAGCACCGGAAAAAGAGGACTCGATGTGCCCTCAAAGCTAGATCTCATATTTACTAGGCAAGAAAACGATATTGACAATTTAATATATCACCCTCCATTCGGCAAAAGCGACCATGCAGTACTAAATTGCAATTTCAGGATTGCATATGACATAGATAACAACAATGAAAGTTACAAAAAGAGCCTAAACTATAAAAAGGGGAAGTATCATGACCTAAAGAAGTACTTCTTAGAAACTGCTTGGGAAAATGAGCTTAGAGGACAAAATTTAAATGCTATATATGAAAAATTCTGTGAACTTTATGAAATAGGAGTCCAGAAGGACATCCCACAGCACAGAGAAGCAGAAAATAAAATAAAGAAATGGTTCAATACAGAATGTAAAAAATCAAAAGAAAAAAAATTTGTTGTGGAACAGATACAAAAGACACAGTAGTGAAAGGGCATATAATAATTACAAACAGGCAAGAAACGATTATACAAGAATAAGGAGGGAAGCCCAAAAACAGTTTGAGGACGATATCATAAATAAAAGCAGCGATCAACCAAAGCTATTTTACAGCTACATCAGAAGCAAAACCAAAGTAAAAGATAAAATACAATCCATTACGGACGATGGAATAACCTATACACAAGAGAAGGATATTTGTGAAGCACTAAACAAGAATTTAAAAGAGAGGTGATAAAGACGTAAGGAAATATAGTTTCCGAAATAGAGCAATTGATCAGTGGAATGCACTACCGAATGAAATAGTGTGTGCCAAAACAATTCACAAATTTAAGGATATGTACGATAAATATGGTTTAAGACACGGGACAGTACGAGCTTGACTCATTCCTGTAAAGATACAATTAGGTAAGAACACACACACACACAATCCTGTTGAGTTCATGGATGCGGGAAGGTAAATACTGTGTTAGACTTAAAGAATTAAGTAACCCCTTTAAGTTTGGTAATAACTCTGTGGAAATAGCAAAACATTCGAAACACGTATTGGATCAGTTAAGATTTTGATTATGTTTCTCTTGTAAAAATGGAAAATTCTTTCGACAAATGGAAAAAGAGTTGATTCCCTGCCTGAACATCATACTACATCCTGTTCTTCCCCACAATATGACCTTCAGTACAAATGTCATGAAAGAAGCACCATGATATACTCGTGTATTTACGGCAAGTGGCAGTGTTCTTTATTACCTACGCCAATGTAAATGGACAGAGGTTACGCATTAACCCGTGCCTGTTTGTGTACAAAATGTCTCACAAAATGTCTCAAACACTTACCGGATTTCAGTGAATGCTGGTGGATAGGTTGGCAGTGGATCAAGGAGGAGATTATTAGATTTTGAAGTATATCCGGATCCAGATGCAGGAATGAATAATAAATTTTATTTGCGTTGACATAGGTATGCGCTCTCTGAATAGCGTAATAGATTAGGCCAAGACTATAGAGTCAACCAACTGTGTGAGACCGTAAAACTATTCATCCAGCAGAAAAGAGGAATTTCAGTAGTGAATCGTAAATTTTATTGGCTCCGGCGGAGGGATGCGCTCTCGCAGGGCTTTTAAGTTACCACTTAATTTATAGAGAAATATTAGAAGACCGCAGAGCTATGCAGTAAAATATTTTGATTCATCATGCGCTCCACTTTCTCTTCTGTCATTTCTGATATTGTTATAACGTTATGGCCCTAGGCTCATCTGAACGTGAACCTAGTGGGCTGCAGACTGAAATTGTCCTACTGCAACCCACCATCCTCCCTTCAGGGATAAGGGAGGATTTTTATGATCATTTATACAACAAGGCAGGACAACTACAAAGTTATATCTGTACCCCTACGTGAAGAAGTCCCTCTCCAGAACACATACTAATACTATACGTTCCGTTATACAGTGAAACACAATACTTTTTTCTTATTAATATTGGCTGGACATTAGTTTCATTAGTTATTCTAAAATTACTTACAGTACGTGATATAACGTGAACATTTATCATTATAATAGTGACTATAGCCATCCTGATGTCCATCCTTCAAATCTCGGAGTATCAGTACTCTTCCATAAATACAATATCCAATTACCCTAGCTACTGCCAATATATCGTACTGTATGAAGTTACCCACTCCCATGATGTGCGGTCGTCAGGTGTCATGGTCCACTCATAGCAACTCTGTCTGTTGGACCATAAGAAAACACAAGGCTAGGGAGCCCAAACCAGATGGCCCTGTAACACATTGGCATAGCACCATTGTCCTGAAGTCGAGAATTATAAAGAAAACATTTTCACATTATTCTCATCTGAACATACACCGCCTGCTAGTCGTTATGGGGATGAGGTGGACGGCTGCTGTAGATCTGCAGCCGATTTTTGCAGAGAACCACTGGCCGTCCCTCTGCCCTCTCCATCTTCACCAGGACCAGTTTCATCCTGTATCCTGGCTGTCACAACGGGAGAGGCGGCACGGCAGATATTGGGGATGTGGGAACACTCCTTCGAGACTGGGTTTGTACCCATGTCCTCACTACCAATTGCTACAACAACTGACCGAGATTTTTTCTTCAACATGGTATTATGAACCGCTTTCTGTCTGCCCTTTCCCGTCATTGGGAGGTACCAGTGGATAAATTTACGAGAATTTGACTCTCTGTCTCTGATCTTTTCAACTTCATCATTTGTGGGTTTTGCTGCAGCTCTGCCATGCACCGCTCTCTTTATGTTCACGTACCTTCTGCTGCTGTCTGCCTCCTCCTCCTCCATGGGGAGCCGTACGTCTTGACGTACCGACATCTCAAGATACTTGTTACTGGCATGTGGATGGGAGTGGACAGCGGGCTGTTGCAGACTGAGAGACATATAGCCTCTGTCAGGAGCTAGGCCCATGTCCCGCTGCTGACACATCATGTAGGCGTTGCTGTGGGTCTCCTGGGGACTAGACACATCCCTCCGGCATATGATGCTGGCATCACAAAGGAACAGATTTCTTAGTCTGTTGGCGCCAGTACTGTGAGCAGAGGAAAGGGACAAGCGATGCCGCTGCTCCTGTGGGTAACGAAGTGCAGAACCAAAGGATTCGGTGGGTGATGGCAGGTCCGACACCACCGTGCTAGCGGTCTGGGAAAATAGAGACCCCCCACGGGTGCGGAACTTCTTGTCTTCTGTTCTCTGGGATACACATGCTGTTCCGAGACTCTCGCTGCAGGTCCTTGGCGTCGGCAACCTGCATGGAATAATGCCACCTATGCATTCCCTCGGCTCCAGGTTCACCACCTCACATTCTTCAACATCTGCAGTTGTAAAAATAGTGATTAATTTCCATTCAGAATTATAACACCGTGTAAGCATTACTTGATGCATTTTGTTCATTAGTAGCCATATTACATTTATGCAAAAGCAAAAAACGCGTAGTAAAGATCATTAGGCGTGAGAAGATGAGAGCGATCATCATGAGGCAGGTAGGAGAAAAAAAATGAAAGGTACGAAATAGACGAACTAACAAGGGTACAGTAAGGGAAATGGTCGACACAGTAATGCTTGTATTCAGACCTCTGGAATTCTGGCTCTACCTCACAAGCCTAACCATCAACACATATCTTTATACATTGTTCTTTATAGATCTGCTGCATATATACCTACCAGACAGTCATGCCACCTAATATCAACTACCATTTGCAGGAATGAATTGGTAAGGGATAAAGCCTTCCAAACCACGGGAGGACGGCCCGAGAAAACAAAACGCCTGTGGACACTCACGCTGATGGTCACTTTGCTGGTCACTCTGCTGGGGCTGATTGTGCTGGCGGTGGTGTTGACAAGGTACGTCACCAACACAAGTGTACATCACCACAGTCATTACACACTGCAAGGGGACGAGTTGGAGATGAGGGTTAGAGCAGAAAATGGTTAGTGAAAATGGGGATGGCATCGATGGTGAAGAACGACAATGAATACATTTTTTTTCCTACTTCGATAGTTAGAAGGCGTATTCAGTAATGGAGAACGATACTAAATACTTTTATTACCATAGAACATTGCAGGATTAGTATCAGTGACGGAGATTGATAATGAATGTTTTTACTATCCTATGTTGAGAGCAGGGTTAATGAAAGAAAGAGATACTGAACACTTTAATCATCAACTTCACCCTGCCACTTTTTCCCAATTACAGATGAGGCAAAGAATATGATAGTGGGAGAACTAATTAACAGTATGCCCAATGATATGGGCCACACACATTCATTTAACAGCCAAACCCCCAGAATCCTAGCTCTACTTGATATGTGCACACTTATTTTACACGTAGCTTCACATTCACCTATCCGACAGTCAGTCCGACGGCTGTCAAGTTAAAAAAAAAAAAAAGATGTCAAATCCTTGTCACATACTCATCCGTACAAAATTCATCCAAGCAGCTCGATCCCTTGCCAGTTCCCAACCCTCATCAAGTCCCATACTTCTCTTTCTTTTTACGCATTTACTTATCATCCTTTTTGACCTACCACACCTCTTCCCATCCTCAGAAGTACCCTTTTCACCACTTTGTTCACACCCATTCCTTCCACATGTCCATACCGTCTAAGCACACTCTTCGACTTTGGTGTCCACAGATTTCCTTCATGAATCAAATTATTCCTTATGCTACCCCTCTCTACACACATTCCTCAACAATGCTGTCTTCACTGCTCTTACTCTTTCATTTTTATACTAGACCATTGTTTCACACCCAGAAGTTAGAATAGGTACTAAAACCCCTTAATGTAATTCTGTATCAGCCGCCATACTCAAACCTGAGCTTCTTCGTAGCAACGGCCACTTTCCTTTCCTGTACCACTCTACTTTCCACTTCTTTTGCAGATTTACTCCTCTTTTCTATCACTCCAATCAGGTACTTAATTTCTCTCACCAATTCAACTCTTCTCCATGCACGGTAACATCATACTGGAAGTTACTTCCCCTCTCAGTAACCATCACTTTATTCTTATCTATGTTTAACTTCAGGGCACGGAACTCACAGGCACCTATAAAACTATGTACCAGTCTGCTAAGCTCTCGTCTGCAATTTGCAAGCAGCAGTGCATCAACTGCATACATCAGATTTGAGATACTCTATCTTTCATAATTCATTACCAACGCCGTCGCTCTCTCAGTCACTCGTGTTTCTACCTCTCTCATAACCCAGTCATACATGGACTGAACAGCTATGGGGACACCGCACTACTTTTTCTCACGCCAAGAAAGATCTTAAGCCATTCACTTAGATGCCCACCTACCCATACGCAAGCTTCACTGCCATCATAAAAACTTAACGGCACACATCAGTTTACCATTTTCACCATTATACGCAAAACCTTCCATAATCCTCTCTGTTTACCTTGTCGTATGTTTTTCCCCGATTCATAATTGCAATAAATGTCTTATAGTCCATCAAACAAGAATTCTCCGTTACACCTTATTTAAAATATTTGATCCACACATCCTCCACCACTCCTAAAACCACCCAGTTTATCGTTCACTTAGCATTCTGATACATCCCTAATTTCTCAATGATAATTTTTCCACAGACCTTTCCTACAACACTCAAGAGATATATGCCACGATAGTTTTTGCACCTATTTCACTCACCTTTACTCTTTTACAGGGGTACAATCACAGCCGTTTCCTCTTCTCTAGGACTGCTTCACTCATCCATGCCTTCTCACACATCTCATTCAAACAGTTCATTCCACTCTGTCTACTGCACTTAATCAAATCTGCATATTGTACAGCTCATCAACTCCCGCTGCTTTCCCATCCTTTAGCCGCTTGACAGCATTCGTCACCTCTGCCAGTGTTAAGGCCCTCTCCCACTTCGGCGAAAGTGTGGAAGATAAAGTCACGATGTGTCAAAAATCCCTAATCGTGGGTATTCGTCATCAAAATCTTGTCCATTCGTGGCATGGCGCCGATACGTCGCACGAGGTGGAAATTTGTCGTGGGGGACCACGACGTTTTCATGCTGCATGAAAACGTCGTGGCCCTCCACAATTTTGTAAAATTTCGCAGATTAGTCGTAAACAACAAGGCGACGCCTCGGCGACGTCGGCGATTACCCTGCGTATAAACCGCGTATGATCGCCGACATCGGCGAGGCGTCGGCGGTGAAAAAAAACGTTGAGATGTCATACGGTCATACGGCGAAGCGTCGGCAATGTATCGGTGATGCATTGGTGAGGTTAATACGACCTAGCCTACGTAAACCGTACGATATGTACCGGGTTGTGCAACAGTAATATTTCATCTTATGAATGTCAGTAATATATCGCCGACATTTCGCTGATGAACCGTCGATTAATCGCCTTAAATACGCCGATGACGGCGAGACACCTGCGATGGCCTCGGCGTTTTGTCTGCGAGGTGCGTGCGATGCATTCGCCGACACATCGACGATACATCGTCGACAGCACGCCACCATTGTACCTTTATCGCCATTGAGTCGCCATAAACAAAAACGTTAAAATTTGAATTTAGAATAATGCTTGTGCATTACGCCGACATATCAGCGATATGTCGGCTACTAGTCGCCAGTTATATCGTATACTCCGCCGAGGTTTCGGCGTTTTGTCGCACCGGTGTCGCAGGTATTACACCGACACCACGATTCTTGGTCAGAATCGTCGACACATCACCGACTTCAGCCACGATTTTCATCGTGGCTTCATCGTGCCTATTTACGCCGAAGTGGGAGAGGGCCTTTACATTTCCTGGCACTGCACTCCTCTGAAGACCATCAAAACCAACCATGTTTACATCCACTCTGCTCTCACCATTCCAGTTCTTCAGCATTTCAAAATATTGTTCCCATCTGCCCCTTATTTCTTTATCATTGGTTAGTATTCATCCACTTTCATCCCTCACGCGTTCATACTTCTTACCATTTTCTCCTCTACATTTTCCCACCTATTTTCAGAGAAGTTTCCTATTTCCTGAGTAATTTGCATTCATTTTTTTCCAAGATCATCCTTTACCTACTTCTTTTCCCTCCTTATTAGTCTCTCCACATCCTTCTTACTCATAGTGTACTCTTCTTCTTTCATCTGAACTCTTTTCCCGCATCCTTTATAGGCACTTCTTATTATTCTCTACTGCTCTTTCAACTACTTCATCCCACCAAGCTGCACTTTTCACCGGAGTTACGACACCAAAAACCGCCTCAGCATACTTAACTAGACTTTCACTATATGTATTTCACAAGTTGTCCACAGCACTTCAACCCCTCCACTGTTTCAACCTGGTATTCATCTGCCACTTATTTATTTCTCAGCTTCACGTTTTAGTATTTTGCTCTGACTGCTCTCTTCTCTCTTTATCCATCTCGATCCTCTAAGCTTAACCTTGCATACCACAAACATATGATCAGACAGGCCTCCGCATTGTTCTCTACCGCACTTGTATGAAGAACATTCCCATGCTTCTTTATCTTACAATCACATAATCAGGCAGGCTCCGTCAGCAATATATCCATTCCCTCTGTACCATGTATATACGTGTGCATCTTTGTGCTTAAAATATTAGCTATAAATGCATAAACCTCTTTCATGATACATGTCCTTCAGTTATATTCCATTCTCATTCTCATCTGGCACTTCATGATGACTTAGTACATCATTTACAGGGCCAGTGTCAACTCTCCCATTCATGTCACCTATTTCGCTTTATAACTCCTGGGCATATGTTCAGTTATTCCATCCATCTTTACGGGGTGATGTGGAGCCTGCTACGGCGTTCCTGTTAACTGCATAGAGATAGCAAATGTGGCGTCCATCCAGGAACCAAACCTCCACACTTCTCCCTGTGCCTTCCAATTATGAGGTGCTGTCAACTGCAAGGCAACATCAGTTCATTGCATGGGACAGGGCTCCAGAGTAGGTTACTTGCCTGTGGTAGATGGAGCTCAGTCGCTCAGACTTGGGTTGCTGAACAGCTCCATTCAGCTGATCCCCGATGCTGTCTTTTACTGCCTCACCCCTATCATCACAGGGCACATACACAACAATCAATGCCACTTTCATTTTCTCGAAGTGGAACTTGATATACATACTGTAATGCTAGGTGTTTTAGGGTCGGCTTCCCTTCCCTAGTGTGTAGCTGGGTTCTCTTTCTAGACTGGAGCTTAAACAAATAAGAGATAGGCAGGACACAAAAACTCAAGGCAACAACTTTCCATGTGTATTACTAAATTCCACAGAGGAATAGGCAGGTGTCACAAATATAGGTACAGTATACTGGACAATTATTATTCTTAGGCCCAGATATAGGGTGTTAGTATCGCACAGGATACTACTCAGGACAAGGTCGGGTAAGGTGAATAGCACTTAGGGCAGAGAGGTTATGCAATATTATTGCAGGAAGTCTAGGTTCTGTATATTGGTGGAATTGGTGGCACTATTTCACTGCGAGTAATTAGTTTATAACACTGTGGCTTACGTACGATCTTAGTGTGGTGCGGTGTCACTATTTGGTAGCCGGTTCACTGTGATAGACCCATATTTCACTGCCTTGCCATGTTCACTGTTTCACTGTTACCTTGCTCATTCCACCACTCTTTTATCTTGTTACTGATGCTTTTCTCACTGACTTCCATTCTGTTAACTCACAGTTCTGCCTTTACTTCACTATGTCACGGACACTGTGTTTTCACTGTCACTCACTTTCGGGTCTGGGCATCGTGGCGGTCAGGTACAAGGGCGGCAGAGGTGACTCAGCCTCGCTACTGACGGGGGTGAGTTCCGCCAGGGGCCTCTGTGTTCATGGACCACGGGATCACACGTAGGGGCGTCCTCTCTAGTCTGGGGCTGCTGGTGGCGAAAAGTCCCACGTTTTCGGGGCTTGGGGCAGGAGTCTGGCCCTCAGGGCTGGGGCCAAATAGCTGCCTGAACTTCTCGCTCAGATGCCTGATGGAGGATGAAGATCTCCGGCGTCGGGGTGTAGGGAGGTCCCGTCCGGGGGTCCTGGGGACAGTCTGGAGATCCGAAGGGCTGCGGCCCCCGGCGGTCAGGGATGCCGTCAGGAGGGGGTTGCGGCGTCAGCCTACGTCGGGGTCCATCAGGTGAGTCCTCTCAGGAACTGGCTGCAAAGGAGAAGAGCCCGATGGTAGTCACGGGGCCTCTCCAGTACTCCTCCAGGCTGGGGGCTCCCTCTGGGTCGTAGGTTTGTGGGCAGGAGTCAGCACCTGGCGAAGGAGCGGCTACAGGCCGTCTCCTACTGTAGTGCCTGGCTATTGGCCGTGGCCTTCTAGGGGCATGGCTACTGGCCGTCACTAATGCCTGGCTACTGGCCATGGCCTGGGGAAGGAAGCGGCTACAGTCTGACTCAGGGGCACCTTCGGAGCAGCTACCAGCCATCTCCTGGTTACCTCCAGAGAGGCTGCAGGCCGTCTCCTGTAGGAGGGTCGAGCGGCTACAGGCCGTCTCTCGAGGGGCACCTTCAGAGCGGCTACTGGCCATCGCCTGCCAAAGGAGGGAACGGCTACCAGCTGTCTCCTAGTTACCTCTGGAGCTGCTGCAGGCCATCTCCCGTAGGAGGGTCGAGAGGCTACAGGCGTCTCTCGAGGGGTACCATCAGAGCGGCTACCGGCCATCTCCTGACGAAGGCGGAAGTGGCTACCGGCCGTCTCCTGACAAAGGCGGGAGTGGCTACTGGCCATCTCCTGGTTACCTCCAAAGCGGCTGCAGGCCGTCTCCTGTAGGAGGGTTGAACGGCTACCAGCTGTCTCAGGGGTGCTGACTGGAGCTGGAGTAACAGCTCCACCCCGTGGTGGTTGGTGGTCGGCTCGCCCGGAAGGTAGTCTCGTATTCCTGCTATGGTGGCGGTGGACGAGCTCCGGGTCATAGGAACGTGCGGCCTGGGCGGACTTATGTCCTTGTCGCCCGGAGTCTAGGTGCGCTGTATATGCTTCTCTGTGGGCTCCTTCTGGGGGTGTTGGGTTGCCCTCGGTGATATACTACATTTTACATACTATCTCCAGCTGACACAATTAATCTTTCATTCCCCTCCGCCATTCATCACTCATCAGCAGCGCAACTCCTTCCTCGTATCTTCCACGTGCTTTCATACATAAAAACCGGGATAGTATCAGCGATGAAGAATGATACACAACACTATTACCCTACACCAAACACTGGGATGGAGTCAAGTGATAAAAATATATACTGAGGACTTACTGTATTATTCCACATCTAAAATATCTCCAGCGCGTGTTGTTTGTGCCGCTGCGAATATATTTGGAGTTCAGTGTCGTCTCAAGCAATATTTTTGAACACATAACATGTGATCGTAATGGAATGCACGACTGGAAACCAATAATTTTCTTGTGTGAAGTTTTCTATAAGAAAAAAAAAAATACAAGTTTAAAGCAAGGATTATAAAGAAATGTGAGAGTGCTTCATCATATGGCGGAACTCTCGAAGGTTATTCATAGCTCCTTAATCTCAAATCCTTTCTTACTTGCAGCTCCCAACGTCAGTCCAGCAACATGAACAGTAAGTAAGACATGATGATTGCGTAAATTTGTGTGGGTGCATCCACACGCGTGCTCGAAATATGTAGTACAGGCAACATTAATTTAACAAGACAGGAACGAACAGGTGCACGTAGCCTATGCTCGGAAAGGCAGCGTCCAAATCATGATAAATAAATCATGATGAAGTCTCAGCTGATTCGTATGGACACATCGCATCACCTCTTGATTCGTAGGGACACACTTATCGCATCACCTCTGCTGCCAGTAAGTCCAAAACAGCAGTGAAACATGTTTTCGTACAGCTGTCTAAATACTGGTGGATACATACATCCAAATTTTGCTTGCTGTGCTGTCAACACGTGTTTCAGGACACGTGCGGACGCGTCCTAAGTCGTACCTGAAATCCGGTTTCTTATAATGGAAGTAGTGGCGGGGGGTTTAAGGCTATTGTCTAAGTGTAATAACGAAGGTTTTATTATGCTCAGATGGGGAAGATATCAGACGAATAATTAATCGCTATACGAAAATGCTCTTTGAGATAAAAGAGAATGTTGTAAATGCACTGGGCACACCGCCTCCAGTTGTAAACACCATTCGCTGTGCAGGCCTGCTAATTCTCAGCTTTACACCAGTTCCGGAAAACCAAGGTTTCTGAAGAGTACCAGTAATGTGAAGTGTACCAGTAAGGTGAAGTGTATCAGTAAGGTGAGGTGTATCATAACGTGAAGTGTACCAGTAATGTGAAGTAAGTAATGTGAAGTGTACCAGTAATGTGAGGTGTATCAGTAATGTGAGGTGTATCAGTAATGTGAAGCGTACCAGTAATGTGAAGTGTACCAGTGAGGTGAGGTGTATCAGTAATGTGAAGTGTACCAGTAATGTGAAGTGTACAGGTAATGTGAGATATCAGTAATGTGAAGTGTACCAATAAAGTAAATTGTACCAGTAATGTGAAGTGTACCAGTAATGTGAAGTGTACCAGTAATGTGACGTGTACCAGTAATGTGAGGGTACCAATAACGTGAAGTGTGCCAGTAATGTGAAGTGTACCAAGAAGGTTAAGTCTACCAGTAAAGTGACAGGCGTAGGAAGTGTAGCATTTAAGTGTAGATGTACGATGAATTGTATTCGTAAGGTGAAGCAGCTTAAGAACTGAATTACTGTAATTAAGTATACGAGTAAAGAGCAGTAATGTACGAATAAGATGAAGTATCCAATGAAGTATAAAACTGAGGTGAAGTACAGGGGTTAGGTCTAAAAGCGCAGTACCTGAACAAGTGTTGCGGTGCCAAAGACGACCTGTGCTTCGGTGTGGTGGAGGAGGCTGGCGGCTACCACCACACACTCCAGCAGAGCAGCCAACCACAGACGACACGCACGGCGCCACCTGACATCATGGGGACCGTTATTATTATTATTATTATTATTATTATTGTTGTTGTTACTATTATTATTATTATTATTATTATTTAGGCTTAATAACTTTTGTCTCTTCTTGACAAGTTAACAGTTCTTAAATATTAATACCAATATTATTCTATTCTTATTGTCGTCCAGATTTTCGCCTAGCTTTATGGAATGATAGCATAACACGTAAATCTAATATTTTCACAATTTCTGAGACGGTAATTCAGTTAAGCGTATTTGTGATGCTCCCACTTAGGCAAACTGTTACAGTACTGAAGAAACTAAATAACGTCTGCTGAAACGCCATGTTGCTTTGACTCAGGCAAGGTTTTTAAAAAGAATATTTAGATCGAAGAACCCTCTCATATAAAGTAATATTCCATACCATGTAAATGGTTTGTTCATGAAATATATTGTTGCCTTCTTCTGGTGCTTTATTTCAGAGTGAGCATGGTGTCAGTATCTGAGAGTATTAAAAAGACTTAGATGTCATTGCTTCACGTATAGCATGGGATCAAAGGCATAAGGACAGGCAGAAACACTGTCTGTACTGTGGATATTAATGCCTCTTTTATTATTATTTTTTTAATTTACGGTTTTAAACATATTATGTTACTTCATTTATTTTGATGCTCATTGTTTATCATATGCCTATAAGTATTTTTAATTTTTGCTCAGATAATCCATTGCACTCTAGTATTCCAATTATTTTCGTAACTGGTAATTTTACATAAAATAATTAGCAGCCTTACAGTCTTCTACCTATATTTTATTACTGTATTTTTCTCTAGAATTTTATATTAGGAGACTCAGTTACAGTCTTAGGAAAATAGTCTTATCAGTACTAAAAGATGGTCCTTTTTATTTCGAGTGAGGGCGATGTCCTCGCTAGTCTCTCGTCAAGTAGTGCATGACATTTGCTCACATATGAGGGGCCCAACCCGGCCCGTCCTGACCCGACCTGACCGTAACGCTTTTGAGAAGCTTATATCTCAGCAACCACAAGGCTGATCACTGCATAGTTTGCACCATTTGACAGCCCAGTTCTTTAAGATTTGCTTTTGACAGGTTTCATCACACCCAGGCGGTGCACGTGGCACATAACATGCGCCAAGTGCAGCATATCGAATATCTTCAAAAGAGGGCCACAGGCCAGACAGTCTGTCATAAAGGCATGAAACTTGGTAGGTAGAGAGCCATCAATATTCATTAGGCATCCTCAGGGTGTAAGTGACATTTCAGTGCTCTTGGATTTAAACGGCCTCGCTCGTACCTCGCCAACAAAAGCGTTTTTCTGGTTTACAATATGAATGTATAATGTACTATGGTATTATTCCATATTGTACAAGACTCAGCTATGTGAAAAGCTTTTACAAAATAAAGATGACTAAAATGCTGAATAGTTTTGCTGAGGGCATATCAACACCCCCAGAAGGAGCCTATGGAGGGGCAAAGAGAGTGCGACCTGATTCCCGGTGACAGGGACATAAGTCCGCCTGGGCTGCGCGCCCCTATGACCCGGAACTCGCCCACTGCCACCATAACAGGAAAAAGAGACTACCCTCCGGGCGAGCAGACCACCGACAGGATTGGGGTGGAGCTATTACTCTAGCTCCAGGCAGCACCCCTGAGATGGCCGGTAGCAGCTCAACCCTCCTACAGAAGACGGCCTGCAGCCGCTCTGGAGTTACAGGAGACAGCCGGTAGCCGCTCCCACCTCTGTCAGGAGACAGCCAGAAACCACTCTGAAGGTGCCCTACAAGAGATGGCCAGTAGCCGCTCCCACCTCGATCAGGAGACGGCCAGAAACCATTCTGAAGGTGCCCTACAAGAGACGGCCAGTAGCCGCTCCAGAAGTATCCAGGAGATGGCCAGTAGCCTCTCTGAAGGTTCCCTACAAGAGATGGTAGGTAGCCGCTCAACCCTCCTACAGGAGACAGCCAGTAGCCACTCTGGAGGTAATCAGGAGACAGCCGGCAGCCGCTCCGAAGGTGCCCTTGAGCTGGCCTGTAGCCGCTTCCCCACACAGGCCACGGCCAGTAGCCGGGCCTTAGCGACAGCTGGTAGCTGCACCCGTAGAAGACCACAGCCAGTATCCGGGCCCTACAAGAGGAGATGGCCTGTACCCGCTCCTCCATCAGGTGCTGACTCCCCTCCATGAGACTACTACCCAGAGGAAGGTCCCAGCCTGGAGGACTGCTGAAGAGGCCCTGTGACCGCCACCGGGCTCTTCTCTCTACAGCCGGTTCCTGAGAAGCCTCGCCTGACGGACTCTGACGGAGGCCGATGCCACAGCTCACTCCTGACAGCGTCACCAGCCATTGGAGACCACAGCCCGCAGGACCTCGAGACAGCCCCCAGGACCCCTGGGCGGGACATCCCCACACCTCGATGCCAGAGACCCTCGTCCTCCGTCAGGCGCCTGAGCAAACGGTTCAGGCAGCTGTACGGCCCCACTCCAGAGGGCCAGACTCCAGCCTCGAGCCTTGAGAGCGCAGGACCCTTCACCACCCACAGCCCCAGACGAGAGAGGACACCCCTACGAGTGATCCCATGGCCCCTGAATACAGAGGCCCTGGCAGAACTCAGCCCCATCAGTAGTCAGGCTGAGCTATTCCTGCTGCCCTTGTACCTGACCGCCACCACGCCCAGTCCCGATAGTGAATGGCAGTGAAAGTACAGTGAAAGTGATACAGTGAAGTGAGGGAAGAACAGTGAGTTACTAGAAACATGGGAAGTCAGAAATAAAACCTGTCAGTGTTAATGTGAAAGAGAGGTGGAGTAGGTAAGGTAGCCGTGAGACAGTGAACATGGACGAGCAGTGAATAAAGTGTCTGTCTGAGTGAACGTTATCCGATCACAGTGACGTAGCCTTGCGCTAAGATCAATCAGAGACTCCTAAAACCAAAGTAATAATTAACAGCGTACGACAATCAAAATAGACAATCCAACAGTGATAACAAGACCTCAGCCCCAGTGAACAGAACTCCACCTAAGCAGATAAAGTATAGACTTCCCTCAAGTGACAGTGCTTGATTTCTCTGCCCTAGGACTCCTGATCTTAGTTAATGTACTATTCACTTTTACCTGATCTTGTCCTAAATAGTATCGTGCGTGATACTGCTACCCACTGTCTAGACATAAGTTTTATAATTGCCCAGAATAATTACTCTTGTGACATCTACCCATTCCACTTGTTGAATTTAGCAATACACATGTATGGTTGTTGCCTTGAGTTTTTGTGTCCTGCCTCTCTCTTATTTGTCTAAGCTCAGGTCTAGAATGAGAACCCAGCTACACACTAGGCGTTAGAGGGATGGGAAGCCGACCCTAAAACACCTAGCATTACAATGACTACAACACTACTACTACTACTACTACTACTACTACTACCACCACCACCACTACTACTACTATTGCTGCTGCTGCTGCTTCTGCAACCGTTACTACCACTGCTGCTGTTACTACCATTCTAACCATCTTTTTATTGGGATAGATGATGATGATTAATCCTGTGAAGGAAGACGGTATACAGTAATTTTCGGCAACTCGCTCTATACCGCTGCGCGAGATTCAGCCTGTGTGTGTGTGTGTGTGTGTGTGTGTGTGTGTGTGTGTGTGTGTGTGTGTGTGTGTGTGTGTGTGTGTGTGTGTGTGTGTGTGTGTGTGTGTGTGTGTGTGTGTGTGTGTGTGTGTGTGTGTGTGTGTGTGTGTGTGTGTGTGTGTGTGTGTGTGTGTGTGTGTGTGTGTGTGTGTGTGTGTGTGTGTGTGTGTGTGTGTGTGTGTGTGTGTGTGTGTGTGTGTGTGTGTGTGTGTGTGTGTGTGTGTGTGTGTGTGTGTGTGTGTGTGTGTGTGTGTGTGTGTGTGTGTGTGTGTGTGTGTGTGTGTGTGTGTGTGTGTGTGTGTGTGTGTGTGTGTGTGTGTGTGTGTGTGTGTGTGTGTGTGTGTGTGTGTGTGTGTGTGTGTGTGTGTGTGTGTGTGTGTGTGTGTGTGTGTGTGTGTGTGTGTGTGTGTGTGTGTGTGTGTGTGTGTGTGTGTGTGTGTGTGTGTGTGTGTGTGTGTGTGTGTGTGTGTGTGTGTGTGTGTGTGTGTGTGTGTGTGTGTGTGTGTGTGTGTGTGTGTGTGTGTGTGTGTGTGTGTGTGTGTGTGTGTGTGTGTGTGTGTGTGTGTGTGTGTGTGTGTGTGTGTGTGTGTGTGTGTGTGTGTGTGTGTGTGTGTGTGTGTGTGTGTGTGTGTGTGTGTGTGTGTGTGTGTGTGTGTGTGTGTGTGTGTGTGTGTGTGTGTGTGTGTTTACTCCTCCTACGCTATGTGATGGATTTGTAAGAACTTTCCAAGAGAGTTTATCTGGTTACTCCTAAGGTTTCAACTGGACAGGTATTGTGAATGTATACTGCATACAATAATATTTTCCAGTCATGATTTTTTAAGGCGGTTAGTTGCCCTCACCAAACTCTACATTCTCATAAATAATGAAAGGAGGGCATATATGGTTTTGATATCTTAGTACATGTTGTACAATGAACTCTCATCCGTAATGCGATATTTGGGGAGCGTGATCTTCCTACTGGTTCTAGGGGGTCAACCTCCCTCCAAAAAATAAAAATGATCAGAAATACGGGACAGTGAGCACTTGGATTTCAACAAAGCTTCTCAGGTCAGTTCATCTGGTTCCTTCATAATGTCTTCCACTAAATACAATTTTCCACCATTATTTTTATACATTGCTTTTATACCCTAGTGCATGTAGAATGGACTCCCATCCTCTAACTAGTACTACTACTACTATTACTGCAGTTGCTGCTGCTTCTACAACTACTGTACTCACTGGGTGTGTCCTGGGATATCATCACTTCACATATACCACCACTGCAATCATGTGGCTTTACATTGGGTACTATACACCTTCTATGATGCAGTAATATTGGTTTGTTATGGGTTGGCGGAGGGTTAGTGCCCCTCCCCGGAAAACAAGTAACTAAAAACACGAACATGAAGCCTCGGACCAGTACTTACCAAAAGATGACGACAAAGGACCGAACAAAGGACTTGGTACGGATAGCTACTCGGAATGTAAGGGGTGCGAATGATGAGGTGAAAGAGAGAGATTGTACAGGTGCCTGGGGGTGCGGAAGTGGATGTGTGTGGATTAATTGAAACTTAATGGAAAGGTGAGAGTGTGAGAGAATGGGAGTATGAATGGACTATATGTGCAGCAGTAGGTGAGAATGAGAGGGCAAAAGGAGTGTGTATTGTTGTGAGTAACACATGGAAGAAAAACATAAGAGTGTATGGATCAGCTGGCTCAGGAATTGTGTGGGTAAGACTGAAAGTTGGACTACAAATGTGGGTGATTATGTGTGTGTATGCGCCAATGCTAGATCGTGCAAGTAGAGTGACAAAAGAGTTCTGGACAAATGTGGAAGCATGCTTGGAAAAGTTTGAAAGGAATGAGAGAGTGTTTTTGATTGGAGATATGAATGGAAGAGTAGGGAACGTGAAGGTGGATGGAGTAATTGGTGAGTGGGGTGTGCCTGCAGAGGTGGATGAGAATGGCAGTGCCTTAGTGGACATTTGTGCCGGGAGGGGGTTGGTGACAGGTAATACCCTTTTCAGGCACAAAATGATCCACAGGTATACATGGCGAGTGATAAGGGTGGGTGGTGAACTGAATGGTGAGAAGGTGTGTGATGGATGCAAGAGCATATAGAGGTTGGGGGAGTGGACTTTCAGATCACCACATGGTAGTGGTCAGAATCAATGTCCAAACAAAATGGAGAAACAGAAGGGAAGGAGAGGAGGAAGTAGTTCATACAAGGAGGGTAGAAAAGTTACAAGAGGATGGAAAAAAGGCAAAATATAAGAGGGAAGTGGAGGAGCGACTGGGTAAGTATAGATTGGAGCAGATGGGGGATGTGGAAGTTGTGTGTGTAAGATATTCACGGAAGAAATCTGTGCAGCATGTGTGTGGGCTGAAGAGAAAATGAAAGGGCATTACAGGGAACAGCATTGTGGACTGAAGAGGTGAGAGAGGCTGTGGCACAAAAGAAGAAAGCATATAGTGAGTGGATGAGAAACAGGGGCATGGAAGAACCTGAGAGACAGAAGAGAGAGTTATATGTAGAGAGGAAGAAAGAAGTGAAAAGATTAGTGAGAGAGGGTAAGAAGAGAGTGGATGAGGAATTTGGAAGGAATTTAAGTGTAAAGTGGAGGGACTGTAAAAAATATTCTGGAAAGAGGTGAAGAGAGTTAGACAGGGTACCAAAGAAGTTAGATGGGGAGTGAAAGATAAAAATGGTAGGTTACTAGTGGAGAAGGGAGAAAAAGTGAGCAGATGGAGAGAACACTTCAATGAAATGTTGAACACAGAGAATGAAGGTAATGCAAGTATAAGTGGCTGGGGAATGGCTGGGAGAAGGAGGGAGGTGAGAAGACACGAAGAAATCAGTAGGATGGAAATTGTGGAAGCAATGAAGAAAGTTAAAATGGGCAAAGCCCCAGGAATTGATGGTGTATGTGTTGAAATGCTGAAGTGTGGGGGAGAGATAGTAGAAGAATGGATGTGGAAGATGTGCAGATTGGCCTGGGAGGAAGGTAGAGTCCCGGAGGATTGGAAGTCAGATATAATTGTTCCCCTGTACAAAGGAAAAGGGGAAAAAGAAGTATGTGGTAATCATAGGGGCATTTCCCTCCTTAGTGTAATAGGAAAAGTATATGGTAAGATACTTACTGACAGAGTTAGGAAAATAACAGAGGAATTAGTTGGAGAAAAACCGGGAGGTTTTAGGAAGGGAAAAGGTTGTGTAGATCAGACATTCATTCTTAGATCCTTAGCGGAATAGTTTGTAGAGAAGGGAAAGAAGTTGTATGCAGCCTTCAGGATTTAGAGAAAGCATATGACAAGGTGGATAGCCAAGGATTGTGGAAAGTATTAAAATATATGGAGTAGATGGGAAGTTGTTGAATGCCGTGAAGAGTATGTATGAAGGTGCCAAGACTGCAGTGGGTGTGGATGGTGAACTGAGTGAATTTTTCTATTTGAAGGTTGGATTGAAACAACGATGTGTCATGTCTTCATGGTTGCTCAATCTGTACATGGATGGGGTTATAAAAGAGATACAAGGTAGGGCAGTGGATGTTGGAGTGGCCCTAGTGGGAGAGGGCAGTGTTTGGAAACTCCCTGTACTGTTGCTTGCAGATGATACTGTGTTGTTAAGTTAAGACGAAGGGGAGCTGCAGGGCTTGGTGGATGAGTTTGGGAGAGTGTGTAAGAAAAGGAATCTAAGGGTGAATGTTGGGAAGAGTAAAGTTATGGTCTTCAAGAGAAGTGAAGTTAGTAAGTGTGCAGTAAGATTGGATGGGGAGGAAATGGAGAATGTAAGCGCATTTACGTCCTTGGGTAGTGTGATGAGTAAGGATGGAAGTTTAGAGGGTGAAGTGTTTGAAAGGGTGCGGCAGGGGAGAAAGGTTGCTGGCTCCTCCAAAGCAGTAATAAGAAACACAGAAGTGACCTTGGCAGTGAAAGAGCTACTACACGACAGTATTGTTATACCAACTCTAACGTATGGAAGTGAAGCTTGGACGTTGTTGGAGGGACAGAAGTCAAGAGTGAGAGCGGTGGAAATAAGTTATTTGAGTGGAGCATGTGGAGTCACATGGAGAGACAGGCTGACAAATGAGGAAGTGAAGAAGCAGTGTGGTGTGGATGTGGATGTGATGGGAAGCATTAGGAGAAACACATTAAGGTGGTTTGGCCATGTGGAGAGGATGGAGAGTGAGAGACTGATGAGGAGATTGTATGTGAGTGAGGTGGAGGGAGGGAGAGGGAGGGGGAGGCCGAGGATGAGATGGAAGGATGGAGTGGAGAGGTATATGAGAGAGGGGGGTGTGAGCTGGGAGCTGGGCAGTGAAATGGTGGGAGACAGAGCGACATGGCGGCGATTTGTTTGTGGTCACCCCTTACGGGATTAAGGCAATAGATAGATAGATAGATATTCTTTCACATCGGCATGCATATTGCAGGACTGGATATGCAGTTCCAAGTTTTCTTTGAATGCACAGGAAGAAGTTGCACATCTATTTTAGAACAATTTTTAAATATTTGTATTGTTATCATCATTATTATTATTATTATTATTATTATTACAGAAATCTTTCACGGTTTCAAACTACAGTTAATAAATGAAGGTATGTCTAATACCAGCAGGCTAAAGTACGACGTGTGGGTTACGTAATAATGGCCCCCTAACACAGCACCATATTATAGCACCGTAACAGAACACACACCGCCACAACAGAACACACACTAACATAGCATAACACAGTGCCATAAAATAACAACCGCAACACAACACAGCACAAATCAGTGTGACAGCACTCCCTAATACCATACCAGTAAAGTGTGCTTTGTGAGTGCATGACGGGCGAGTGAGAGCCATGTCATCACAATTTCCCCCTAATATAAAATCATAGGCGGAATCTCTGATGTTTAATTGCTAAAGTTGATTCCGAAAAACACGGTGTTACGAAGGATTTTTTTTTTTTTTGGTTTCGTAACCGAGGTGTTCACCGATTAGAGCCGAACACTCCCTTGGAAAACTTAAGATTCCTTTATGGGTGAGTTTTTAGTTGATAAAACAAAATTTATTGGATGAATGTATCATATGTGGAAAGAGTTTCAACTCTACTTCACACTGGAGTAAAGTTATTGGCTTGTGCTTAGCGTGACGGTAGGGTCGGGTCGGGCCGGTTCGGTCACTCATTCCCAAACTTAACTAAGAGTAAACATTTCTCAGTTGCTTCGCTTGCACGTTCGCAATCACAATACAGTATCACAACATACAGTATCACAACACGCCACATAATCATAAAATATAACATCGTAACATAACACTCAGCAACCAAGACATAACATAGTAACACTCAGGCACCACAACATAGCACAGCAACATAAAATAACATAACATAGCACCATATTATAGCACAAAGGACCACAACTTGACAAAGAACCACAACATAACACACCGTAGGACAGCACCATAACATAGGATCACAACACAGCCTAACACAGCATCATATAACACACCATAGAATAGCATCATAATAACACAGCGCCATTAGACACGATTTTAGCATAGCCTAACACAGCATCATAACAACACATTATAGGACAGCACCATAACTCAGCATCATAACAATTTAGCGAAATAACACAGTAACACAGC
This sequence comes from Coenobita brevimanus, assembly GCF_032717465.1. Classification (NCBI taxonomy): domain Eukaryota; kingdom Metazoa; phylum Arthropoda; class Malacostraca; order Decapoda; family Coenobitidae; genus Coenobita; species Coenobita brevimanus. Next base: position 35,953,491 of record NC_137016.1, on the reverse strand, counting down.
ACAGCCTAACACCACCACAACATAGCATAGGCATCATAACATAACAGCACCATAACACAGCACCACAACATAACACACAAGGGCGATAACACAGAACAGCACCATAACGTATTACAGCACAATAATAGGTCACCATAACATAGTACAGCACCATAACACAACACAATAACACTAGAGGCACCACAACGTATCAGCACCACAGCATAACAAAGCATCATAACACAGTACAGAGAATCACAACTCATGCACCATAAGACACAGCACCAGAGTACAAGCACATAACACAGCATCACAACACAGGCACTGTAAGATTGAGCAGCATCATAACACAAGCCCATAACATTATATAGCACCATAGCAAGCACCATAGCAACACAACTTCACAGCAGATACTATAACATTACATAGCACCACAACACAGCACCATACCATACAGCACCATAGCACACAGCACCAGAACATGCAGCACCAGAACACACAACACCAGAACACACAACACCAGAACACACAACACCAGAACACTCAGCACCATAAACTAACACAGCACCACAACACAGCACCGTAACACACAACACCAGAACACATAGCACAATAACACTCAATACCATAATATAACACAGTAACATACCATAACACAGCACCATAACACAAAACACCAGAACACATAGCACCATAGCACTCAACACCAGAACATACAGACCATAATACTCAGCACCATAATATAACACAGTAGCACACCATAACACCACCACAACACAACATCACTGCGCAGCACTATAACACACAACACCAGAACTCATAGCACTATAACACTCAGCATCATAGTATAACACAGTAGCATACCATAACACAGCACCATAACTTTTAACAGTATTTTACAAAGTAGGTACCATAACAACGAAACACACAGCACTGTAACACCATAACAATACCAAAAAATGCAGGCAGGCCCATAGCACCACGACATAACAACACAGCACCGCAATACAAAAGGCTGTATAACACCACAATATAGCACAGTACCATAACCTACATCTGCCGTACTGATGCGTGGTGGGTGCGGTGAGAACAGCCAGACTGCACAGACTGTAAGCCGATAACACCATAAACCTTAACATAGCAGCATAACATGACACAGAACAACACAAGCTCAACATAACACAGGCACCATAACGTACTTAACACGATAACTTACAGCACAGCTAGCCTGCCGTGGTGCTGCGTGGTGGGTGCGGTAAGAAGAGCCAGACTGTACAGGTTATACGCCGCCACAGTGAGCCACACCGCCACCACGCCGCCCAGGCCAGCACCCGCAGCCGCCGCCACCCAGGTCTTCCCCAGCGGCAGCCAGGGGGTGTCGAGGGGCAGGGGGTGCACCTCCACCACCCACCACACACCACCACCAACCACCAATGACGTACCTAACATACACAACAACAATTACTTAAATAAAATTATTAACCATGTGCAGAAATAAAGAAAATTATAGAACTGTATTAAAATGCAGTAGTGTATAAATAAATAAGAAAAAAATCACAAAATAAATACATAACAATAAGAAATACAGTACGTAGATTAATATATAAAAACATTTTTGTTATAGTGGCCCCAGGCTTATCTGGACATGAACCTGAGGATTGAAGACGGAAACTGTTCTTTCCCTAAAGTTCACCTTCCTCCTATCGGGAAACAGGGAGGAGGTGAGGGACGTTTATTTAACCAGGCTGCTGGTTACATCATTGCTACAACGTGAATGAGTCGTTCTCCAACACTGTTACATTCTTTTTTACTTTAATTCGTCCTTTTCCAGATTATTTCACGTAGTTCAGTGGCAAAGAAGGACGATATTTCTTCCCCGAATCTTTACCACAGCATTTCGTGACAAGCATCATATTCTAGTGTTAATATATTCTTACAACTCAGCCTTCATGATGGAGAGACGGTAAGGTCAAGTTAGTGTAACGGAGTATTGAACAGTAAATAGTAAGATAAAGGACACCATTAATAGTCGCACCCACCCCTGCAATACTGTAAACGGAAAGAAATAATTATTTACGGAGGAGGCGCAGGGGTGAACCATAGGAGTCCCACTCCTGTATAAATCCTGGTCCTATTGACTCCTGTCCAGTATTTTGCGTGCCTATATAAAACCACTTGGTGTTGTCTCTCCCTCCTCTGTGGACAGTCTCTCCATGGGAGTGGTCATCTGATGTCCCACCCTGCCTAAAACGTGGCCGGGATGAACGTCTACCAGTATGCAAAATTTCGTGTTCCGAAATTAAAACCATGACTGTCCATAAAGGCTTTAACCAGGGCCCACACTCCAGGAGCCGCCACCCCCCCTGTGGGGGCAGACCTCGCGAGTACCACCGTGCTTATTACCTGGCATGAGTGAAACTCTACCCCTGTTCAAAGATTCGTGTTCCTGGGAGGGGGGGGGGAAGGCTGTGCCAAACTGATTTGGGTGGGACACCCGGGTGCCACCGCCTCCCACGGTGACCGCCCTCGGGGAACTCTGCCTTAAGCTTGGCCCAGGAGAAAGGTCTACCACTGTACAAAATTTCGTTTTCCTATTCCTCCTCCTATAAGGACTGGACCCCATTCTTCAGGAAAGTACAGTAACTCAGTGAGGGAAGGAGGGAGTAAGGATGGGTATCCATGTTGTGTATCCGCCTATCATATCGTCATTGCGTATCTGTGTGGACGGACAAACATTGCACCGCTGTATATCAAAATGTGATGCAAAGATACACAACGGGCTCGATCGGCCATTTGTCGGTCTTTCGCCGTCACATCAAGGGGATGATACAGGACTTACTGAGTCAGTGTGAACGGGAAGCGTGTCATGATTGGCCCGTTGCATGCTCATTCCTGCCGTGGAGGGCAATTTTCGACTTAAATAAAGATAACAAAAGCTCAAAATCAGTTGGGTGCAACCTAGTGAAGTTTTTGTACAATGCACTCACATGCTGGAAATGTGAGTCAGCCAACAAACTTGATCCACTGTACACCTTTCTACTTGTATACAGTTTTGAAACCCAGCAACGTGGTGGCTTTCTTTTTCTTTTCTATCTATCTATCTATTGCCAGACGCCTCAATCCCGTTTGGGGTGGTCACAGACAAATCGCTCCACGTCGTCCTGTCCCCCGCCATTTCACTGCCCTGCTCCCAACTCACACCCCCCTCTCTCATATACCTCTCCACCCCATCCCTCCATCTCATCCTCGGCCTCCCCCTCCCTCTTCCCCCCCTCTACCTCACTCACATACAGTCTCTTCGTCAGTTTTTCTTCCTCCATCCTCTCCACATGGCCAAACCACCTCAGTGTGTTCCTCATAACACTTCCTATCACATCCACATCCACACCACAATGCTCCTTTATATCCTCATTCGTCAGCCTGTCTCTCCATGTGACTCCACAGGCTCCTCTTAAATAACTCATTTCCACTGCTCTCACTCTTGACTTGTGTCCTTCCAACAACGTCCAAGCTTCACTTCCATACGTTAGAGTTGGTATCACAATACTGTCATGTAGTAACTTTTTCACTTCCATGCTCACTTCCCTGTTTCTTATCACTGCTTTCAAAGAATCAACAACTTTTCTTCCCTGCTGTACCCTTTCAAGCACTTCACCCTCCAAACCTCCATCCTTACTCATCACACTACCCAAGTACTTAAACGTACTCACATTTTCTAATTCCTCACCATCCAACCTCGCTGTACATTCACTGACTTCACCTCTCTGAAAGACCATCACTTTACTCTTCCCTACATTCACCTTTAGATTATGTTTCTTACACACTCTCCCAAACTCATCCACTAAACCCTGCAGCTCCCCTTCGTCTTCACTCAACAACACAGTATCATCTGCAAACAACAGTACAGGGAGTTTCCAAACACTACCCTCTCTCACCAGGGCCACTCCAACATCCACTACCCTATCTTGTACCTCTTTTATTACCCCATCCATGTACAGATTGAACAACCATGGAGACATGACACATCCCTATTTCAACTCAACCTTCAAAGAGAAAAATTCACTCAGTTCACCATCCACACACTCTGCAGCCTTAGCACCATCATACATACTCTTCACAGCATTCAACAACTTCCCATCTACTCCATATATTCTTAACACTTTCCACAATCCTTGTCTATCCACTCTGTCGTATGCTTTCCGCAAATCCATGAAAGCTGCATACAACTTCTTTCCCTTCTCTAGAAACTTTCCCACTAAAGATCTAAGAATGAATATCTGATCTACACAATCTCTTCCCTTCCTAAAGCCTCCCTGTTCTTCTCAAACTGATTCCTCTGTTCTTTCTCTAACTCTGTCAATAAGTATCCTACCATACACTTTTCCTATTATACTAAGAAGACAAATGCCCCTATGATTACCACACACTTCTCTTTCCCCTTTTCCTTTGTACAAGGGAATAATTATACCTGACTTCCAATCCTCCGGGACTCTATCTTCCACCCAGGCCAATCGGCACATCTTCCACATCCATTCTACTACTCTCTCTCCCCCATGCTTCAGCATTTCACCACACACTCCATCAATTCCTAGGGCTTTCCCCAATTTAACTATCTTCATTGCTTCCACAACTTCTATCCTACTGATTTCTTCCTGTCTTCTCACCTCCCTCCTTCTCCCAGCCATTCCCCAGCCACTTATACTCGCATTACTTCCATCCTCTATGTTCAACAATTCCTTAAAGTGTTCTTTCCATCTGCTCACTTTTTCTCCCATCTCCACTAGTAATCTACCATTTTTATCTTTCACTCCCCTGCTAACTTCACTTCCACCCTGTCTTACTCTTCACCTGTTTCCAGAACATTTTCTTACAGTCCCTCCACTTTACACTCAAATTCCCTTCAAATTCCTCATCCACTCTCTTCTTACTCTCTCTTACTATTCTTTTCACCTCTCTCTCTTTCTTTCTACATATGACTCTCTCTTCCGCCTCTCAACTTCTTCCAAGCCCCTATTTCTCATCCATTCACTGTATGCTTTCTTCTTTTGTGCCACGGCCTGTCTCACCTCTTCATTCCACCGCGCTGTTCCTTGGACCCTCCCCTCTGTCTTCTCTTCATCCCATACACCACATTACATGCTGCACATATTTCTTCTGTGAATGTCCTGCACACACCTTCCACGTCCCCCATCTGCTCCAATTCATATTTGCCCAATCGTTCCTCCACTTCTCTCTTATATTCTGCCTTTTTCTCATCCCCTTGTAACCTTTCCACTCTCCTTGCAAATACTCCCTATTATTATTATTATTATTATTTGAAATGTAACAACAGTCCCCAAAATTTTCATATATTCATAAACTCTTAGATCTAAATGTACTGGTTATTTATTTTGAAAGTGATTGTTTTCGGTTGGTACAAACTCATTAATGGACAGGGTTACTGTGAGGGAGAATTTGCTGGAAGAGTACTTAGCGTACTGGCCTCTACCTATTGGTTCATTGCCGCGAAACTTGTAGGTCTGTACCCTGGCGTTCCTGCCTTTCTAAACTTTCGAAAATTCCTAGTTCCGTCCCTTTTTGAGGACACTGGGTCCTAATGGGTTCTACCTAGGTTCAGCAAAATAAGTCAGTCATCAAAATATGGAAACCGTATTCATGTGGGCTTGGAAGGTTTCACATCATATTCTCCTGAAGAGCTATCAGAAAGTCTCCCAAATAAATAGGAAAGTAAGAGATGTTAGCAAGCACCCTTAGACCACAAGAACACAACATTTGGGGTCAAATAAATCGTTAATAAATGTCAGACAGCCTCCTGATCGCCCAAAGTATACTCTGCTTGGAGTCATGTAAATCACTGATGAAGAGATGTCAGAGAGTGTCCTAGACCCACAAGAGCACTGTGAACGGTGAGTGCGTTGTTACCAAGAATGACGAGCGATGTGGTGTGAGTGTGTGTGAGTGTGGTGGGCGCCAGATGGTTGTGCAGGGCCAACTGATGACTCACGCCCACGCCACCACTCAACGCCAGGCTCCCGCAACCCACGCCAGCCACTCCAGCACGCACCTACAGGAACACAGAAATGGGCGAGTAATGTCATAAATATATTATTTCCTGCATTTTCTTTTTAGCCATCCCTTAAAGGAAGACAAAAAGTGGCTTTAGTGATAGGATTTACAAAAATGATGTATTTCAAGCTCTACAGTACATAACGAAAGGGTCATTTACAGTTAATTTTGTCTATCTCCTGACGACCTGCTTAAGCTCCCGCCACCTACACCCACACACACCTACACGGAGACAGAGGGTTAAATTAGTGATGCACTTTACAGGGATTATCGATTATTTCCTTCTTGCTAATCCCTAATAATTTTATTCACCAATGTACGGCAACATTTACCTGTTGACGACAGAAGTAGGTGGTTCGAGTTAGTAATAATGGCTGGCAAGTTTATATATATCATTCCCTTCCCTTCAGTGACGTCTTTATGAAGTATATTTTGCTATCACCAGATAATTATGCCAACAGCCATACCACATTGAGTACACCATTTCCCGTCCGATCAGCGAAGTTAAGCAACGCTGGGTCTGGTTAGTACTTGGATGGGTGACCGCCTGGGAACACCAGATGCTGTTGGCATCCCTACGTGTCAAGTGGGGTTGGTGGAGGATTAGTGCCCCTCCCTGTAAAACATTTAACTCTAAGCCCTTGGCCACCCCGTCTGAGATACATGGCGTCTGGAAATGAATGAATGAATGAAAAGTTTATATATATCATTCCCTTCCCTTCGGTGACGTCTTTATGAAGTATATTTTGCTATCACCAGATAATTATGCCAAACATAAGGAAGTTCCACAGTAGTGAAATGTTAATGAAGGCTGTATCCATCCCCCCCCCATTTCCATCCCATCATAATAAATTTTTACACAGCACGACTTATAATCCGGTAGTATGTTCTCAGGACAAACTACGTTTATAGTGGAAAATATAAATAACACAGGAGAATATCCAGGTGTAGAATGTCAAATGAATAGCCATGGAAGAGGTGCTACGAAGTTTCCTATGGCAGTAAGAAGGCTGCTCTTTATTTCGGCAGGTGAACCGAGGCCTGGATCTGGGTCCGTATTCTCGTCATTTAAATTCGTTAATCCGATGACGCATTTATATTTTGTATCTGCCTCCGGATGACTTACTTAACAACGACATTCGAACTGTGGGAGCTTGATATTGCTGTCGTCAGCTTTATTACAGGATTCTCTCTAACTGAATATAATTGACTAGCAAAACAATAAAGTCCTCGGAGTGAAGACGTTATGGAGTTTTTGCACATAGCACGTTTATTTTCTCCTGTATGTTCTCACGTAGTTTAAGTCGATATTACAAAAATATAAACAACAAACAAGGAAAATGTTGACCTTCATATGTAACTTAAATCGCTTGGGAAGAGGTGCTGCGAAATCTCTTATACCAGCAAGACCATGGGCCAAAAGCTAGTGGGCCAGGTACTGTGTAAGAGTGCTGGAGGTGCAGCCAGGCAATACAGATCAAATGCTGCCGTGCTGCTCTTCATTACACTAAGAGCTCGTACATTGTATCCTCATGAGCTTAGCAGGCTTTCTGGTTCTTCATCCTTACCATTTTATATCCGCTCACGGCACTTCGACAGTCTCTTGCATGTCACTTACGCGACCCATGTCGGTATTAAAGGCATGAATAGCATACAAGGGAATATTAGGATGTTGCTGGCAAAAGAAAGGGTGCAACAGGGACGGAAGGTTGCAGGCACACTGAGGCCAGAGATACGGAACTGGAAAGTGCTCAAGGAAGTCAAGCTGTTGCAGGAGAGTATAGAGTATTGTGAACCCTGCTGGATGGACACAAGTTAAAAGCAAATAGAGTGAGACTGAGTTATATTAGAGGATCATGCGGAAATACATGGGGAGACAGGCAAATGAGAGTTTCGGTGCTATTATGGATTATTATTATTATTATTATTATTATTATTTTATTATTATTATTATTATGATTATTATTATTATGATTATTACTTACTTACTTACTTACTTTAAAGTTGCGACATTTCAAAGGCTATTTTGCCTAGAGCCTTCAAACTTGGACAGCTTAGTCGGACAGCTGTCCACTTCTTTCTGCCAAATATGGTAGAAATCCGTCAGCCGGATCTCCGGATATTGCCCAAAATACAGAAAAGTGAGTCAGCCACATTCTCAAGAACCGTTTAAGCTCGGTAGCTGAAATTTTATTACCGGTACAGTATTGCCTTAACGCGGATGCAATGCGGAAAGGAGTCTGGTTCTAATCGGTTGATTATTCTCTCAGATAGCCTGGGATAAAAAACTGGGACTTTCTCGATATTCCGGATGTCACCTAATTTTCCATGAAGGATTAAAGCTAGAGCCACCAAACTTGGTGGACTTATAGACTATGATGACCTAAGGTGACATGCACAAGATCAGTGACCTCGACCTCTAGGTCCCTTTATAGCTCGGCTTCTTGTAGGCAATGGCTGTGAAAATTTTTCGTTATCAAAGTTGTCCTTTGACAGTTTCACAGTGTTCTAGTTATCACTGTTATCATTCGTCTGATTTTGGAGACAGGTTTACTAGCCCGTTCCCTGAGACCCAGCAGTTCTACATACTGATAACCTTTACAATACATGCCACCACCTAGGCATTAACACCCACTGTCCATATTGAATACTTGGAAGAGATGTCCCATGCAGTACTGTTGTAATGCATTGGTAATAGTGGGGGTGTTTTTACGACAAGTCGGCAGGTCTCATGGTAGACCAGTCGAGTCTGCTTTTCTGAAATTCAAATGTTGAAACGGTTCCTTGTCCCGGGCCGGGATTCGAACCCACGTCCACGGAACAGCAGACTATCTCCCTTCCGACTCGACCATCGCTTCCTCTTAACGTGCTTGGGAGTGTTAGAAGTACCTTGACGTGGTTTAGGCATGTGGAGAGAATGGAAAACGAAAGACTGATTAGGTGAATATAAGTAAGTAATATGGAAAGGCAGACCAAGGATGTGATGCTGGGATGGTTGTGTTAGTTGTGTTCGTTGGAAAAAGTGCAGCCTGATGGCGAAGGACAGGGTAACATGAGGGGGATTCGTTTGTGGCAGCGCCATCTGAAATGAAGGCGTCTGGCTAAAAACAGATGGTTAAGGAGGAACCGCAAAACAAATCGCCAAGTAAGAGGTATTTGAAAACTTTTAACCCCTGGGGAATACGGCGCCGTGCCCCCTCTTGATGTATACCATAGCAGTGGACGCATGCTGCAGGTGTATCTCACTGATTATCCCCGCTATCCCTGTGCTCAGGTATGTGTAGTGGCCGTCATCCGTGCCTGATGAGTTATACTTAACCTGATATATGCATCTTGGATCCTGAAAAAATAATTTTGTGGTTTCATTCCAAAAACCCCCTACATTTTGATGCTGTAACTCATGATAAATAAGTAACAACAGTTTAATTGCATACATTAGTATCATTTTTTAATAACAGATGATGAACAAAGGAAAAACAAATTAAATAAATTATATATACGCCATATTAAAGGTGTCCTCCATTCATAAAAAATCTGTAACAGTTGGATCTCAACTGGCTGAAGTTTGGGTGAAAACTATTCTGAGGAAGTGAATTCCAAAGCGATGCGGCTTGGAGAATAAAAGAATTTTGATAGAAGTTCTGCAGTATGACAATGTGACAGTCCAGTCATGAGCGCTACCAGATGCCCATGTAGCACGGAGAAGGGCGTGGAGGGGTGGCACAATGGCTGTAACCTCGTCTGAGCAATTGCCATAAAAGTATCTGTAAAATATGCAAAGGAGGCAACATTCCTGCTTACTTGTAGGGGAGGTAGTTCATTATTACTGCAGGGTTTGTAATAATTCCCACAGCTTTGTTCTGAATTTTGTCCAGTTGTTTTAGTGCAATCTCTCCTCATCCACCTCCACAAGGGTGAATGTATTCCAGCTGAGAGCAAACATGACTTGTAAATTATAGCCACTGCTCGTCAATGAAGTAGCTGCTCTTTCTGTACAATAATGCAAGTTTCTTTGAAGCAGTTTTAGCGAGTGATCTAACATGAGAGGTCCACCTGAGGATACTGATGAGTGAAACACCAAGAATTTCAGTCCTTTTAGAGATATGAATATCAGTAGCATTGAAGGTATTATGGGAATCATGCACCATCAGTTTATAATGAATTGTATATATTTGGTTTTCATAGCATTAAATGAGACAATGTTACTTTATCCTCATCCAGTGATCTTAGATAAATCTTGATTTATGGAGACTGATGTAATGAGTTGCAGGATAGAGATAATGAACAAGTACAAGTGTTTGAGTATGAAGCAACTGCGAAGTGTTGAGTCATCTGCATATGAGCGAATGGAATTACAGGTGATAGATAAGAAATCATTAATACGAATTAGGCATAAAGCTGGAGCCAGAACTGATCCTTGTGGCACGCTGGCATTAATCAAGTGGAAATTATAACACGAATATACATCATCTACTTTTATCTTTCCATTGCTGAAATATGAGGAAATCAGTGGAACAAAAGATGATAGGCCATATTAAGGGAGTGTGGATAGCAGGAAACGGTGCCACACTCTGTCAAAAGCTTTGGAAATATCAAGGGTTGCAGTCTGGGTTACTCTATGGTGATCAACTAACTGATGGATGACTTAAGAGACTGAGTATATCAACTTTGGCTCTTTCGTCGGGAAAGCTACTGTCTGTCATTAATTAAGTTGTTGGATTCAAGACATTTAACAATGTGCTTCTTAACCCGTCACGTCCCGAGGTTTTCCGCACCTCCGACATCCCCCAGTCCCGAGGTATTTTCGATTTTTTTTTTTTTGGCTAAAACCTCCGCTTTTGGTGAGAAACATCGAAAATTCATAGAGAAATCGCTCACCTGAGGTTTAAAATACTCAATCCAGGTAGGAGTTCCTCCTTACATGACTGGGTTTTCTATCATGCTGGCACCAAAGAAAACGAGTTCTATGGGAGGGTAACTATTTTATCCACTCATAAACGGTATTTATTTATTTACTTGGTAAGAATTTATATGTAGTACAAGAGTATATTGGTTTTCAAACAGTTATATAGGCATTATAAGCATTGTTTCACTCACTGACTCAACCCCATTCATGACCTTTTTTTTCCCACATTACCTGATCATCATTTCTGACTCTTTCTTCCTCTAATGCTATGTAAACCTTGTCCTCCACATTGTCATCGATTGGGGAATCATTCTGGCCCTGAATGTCTTTATTGGCCAGGTCACTGGTAACAGGTGAATTGCCGAGACAATGGCGTGAGGAGGGGAGGGGGAAGGTTATGCAGTGTAAGGCATTGTCCCTGCTTGGCATCTTGTAGAGGAATACAGGAAGGTGTTCCGTGTATACATACGAAAAATCACCCGTGAAAATTGAAAATTGTGCAAATTAGGGACCTTGCAATTGCACGACGTACCGGTACGTCGCCGGGACTGGCATATGCAAATCATTGCAATGTACTCATACGTCGACGGGACGGGGCGGGTTTATTACAATCTCAAATACTTTACCAAAAGAAGACGTGATAGATATTGGTCTGTAATCAGAAGGGTTAAAGGAATTTCCTTTCTTAGGAGCTGGGTGGATATTGACTTCTTTCCAAGAATTAGGGAATGAAAAAGTACGGATGCATAGTCTGAATAATTTAGCTACAATCTCAAATACTTTACCAAGAGAAGATGTGATAGCTATTGGTCTGTAATCAGAAGGGTTAGAGGTATTTCCTTTCTTAGGAACTGGGTGAAAATTGATGTCTTTCCATGAATTAGGGAATGAAAAAGCATGCATGCATAGTCTGAATAATTTAGCTACAACAGAAGCAAGTTCTGGGGAACATTTAAAAAAAAAAAAATTGGAGGAATTCCATCTAGACCTGCAGCTTTGTTGGCTGGTAAATTATCTAGTTTGTAACTTAAGTGCAGCAATTTCGGAAGAGTCAAGTTCTAGTACAGGGACATTCTGACTAACTTCCTCTATGGTAGAATTTGTGGCAAACGTACTAGCAAGGAAGTTTGCTTTTCCATGTGGGTCATTTTTTAATGTTTCCATCTGAAGAATTTAATGGGGGAATGGGTGATGACTTGTTAAAGTTCTTATTGAAACAATTCAGAGTTGATCAGAATATTCTATTGTCATTAGGATTATTTAATAGTTTGGATGCTTGGCTGTGACGAAAGTTTGACTTAGTTGGATTTATTGCTGCTTTTGCATGGTTTATCTCAAATTTAAATTGACTGAGGGATTCATATATATATTTTTTTAATTTTAAGTAAAGGACTTTTGGGTTGCTGCTCTGGTACAATTGCTGTCAAACCATCTGGGGGAGTCCGATCTTTTGGTAAATTGCTGACAGGGTATAAACAATACCATACCAGCTTGTATTAAGTCAATAATGTGGGACTCGGTAAAATTGATGTCAATGGAGAAGAAAGATTGCCATGGAATATCAGCAAGATAATTTCTAAATCAATCTCAGTCTGCCCTATCAAAGTGCCATCTGGCCATCCTGACTGGTTCAGAATGGGGAGGTTTGGAGTAGACTACTAATGAGGCTTTGATGAGACTGTTGTCGGAGGATCCAAGTGGTGACAGCAAATCTGGGTTATTTGTCAGCAATAGGTCCAAGAGATAGGTGCCATGATCAGAATTATCTGGTATTCTGGTTGGTTGTTTTACCATTTGCATGAGATTAAACGATTCTGCACACAGCTCCCATTCAAGACCAGTATTGTCAGCCCTGGCAGAATGTAATAACCACTCTACATTATGGACGTTAAAATCACACAAAATGGTAAGTTCAGTGGTAAGCTTGAGGTTAAAGTTGGTCAACTGTGTGGTTATGGAGTCATATGTGCTGGATTCTGAAGAACCACTGGGGATATGATAAACTATGCAGATATATTTAGTAATATTTAGGTAATTTAGTTTGTATAAAGAATAATCAAAGTTAGCAAAAGTGAAGTTCAAAATAGTGTCAACTGTATGTTCTGATTTGATAAAACAACAGGTGCCACCCTTGTTATGGAAGTTTGTGAGGAAATGGTAACCCGGAAAACAAACTGGGAATATGTCAGTAGAGGAAGAAACTTGGGTTTCTGTGAGGAATAGGGTTAGAGGGAATACAGATTGCAAGAGAAGGTGAACAGAATTCTGATCGGTACTACGACCACTGATGTAAGTAAAATTTAACCTGCTGCGTCCTGTCAGCGTATGGGTACGTCAGAACTTTTTTTCACGCTGACACCTGTCGATGTGCCAGTACATTCTGCAATCGTGAACTCTGTCATTTGCACATTTTTCAAGTTTCGCGGGTGATTTTTGGTAGGCATCTGTGGAAGACCTTCCTCTACCTGCCACCAGGCGGTGACACTGCCTGACCCTGCGAGACCCGGCCCCCGCACGCCATTGTCTCGGCAACTCACCTGTTAGTAGTGACCTGGCCAGTAAAGACATGTCGTGCCATGGTCTCTCTGATGATGAAATTCAAGGCGAGAGTGATTCCCCAGTCAATGACGATGTGGAGGACAATGATTACGTGGTGCCAGAGGAAAAAATGAGCCGAAGCGATGAGGAGGTAATGTTGCCAAGGAAGGTGCAGTATGTTGATGTGTTCGGTGAGTGAAACAACACTTATATCACCTATATTATTCTGTGAAAACCAATATATACTTGTACTACATATAAATTCGTACCAAATGAACAAATATCTACCTATTCTGAGTGGTTTGCAATAGTTACCACTATCAGCAGCGCAGCTCCAGAGAAGACAGTAACAGATGTTCAAAGAGACACCTGTAGGTGGTGGCTCAATCGGTAGAGAGGCGGCCTGCAGTCCTAACGGACCCAGGTTCAAATCCCAGTTGGGACAGGGAACAGTTTAAGGATTTGAATTTCATTAAATCAGGCTTTACTGATCTACCAGAAGACCCGCCGACATGTCGTAAAAATACCCACGGCTAATACCGATACACCAGTCCTGTATGAGACAGCCCTAGCATGTATTCATTATGGACGGTGAGTGTTAGCGCCGAAGTGGTGACATGTAGAGGTGTAGGGTATGTAGGACTGCTGGGCCTTGACAGCAGGCTGTGAAACCTATGCCCAGAGTCGGACACATTAAAAACAAAAATTATAAGCTCAGGTGAGCACTGTTTTGGGTATTTTCCAATGTTTCTTTAAAAGGTGGAGGGTTGAGCCAAGAAAAAATTTTCAAAAATCTGCCGGGATTGGGGGGGAGGGGTCATTGGTGAAAAATCAGCCGACAGGTGGCGGGTCAAGGCCAAACCTGTACTCCTCCTCTGACGAGACGAGCACACTGTTTGCAACAACCACTGTTGGCACAGTCTCTTGACTGCGACCAGGAGGGCCCTGTGCCGCCAGCCCTACCCTGCCGGTGGTGGCAATCCGAAATGCCACCGAATTTGCTGATTATACTGCAGTGACCATTGCTATGAGAGGATGGAAATAGCTGTGATATCTAATGTGCATGAAGAGTGGTGTAGAGAGTTGGAGGAAGAGGTATTATGAGAGCATGCTGGCCTACTCTCTGTGTTAATGAAAACAGCGAAAATGTTCTGCAAAGGAAGCTGGCAAGGAATAGGTCCTTAGGGCTGGTGAAACGGGAGCTCCAGCTCTCCCTGTCACCAGCTTGCCATGCATCTTGGGAGTACCGCCCTGTTCGACTGGTGCTACAGAATACAATAATATTATAGTGGCATCACTGAAGTTGTTGCAATTGCTGTAGCAACAACTGGTTTATAGTGATAACAGTAGTGACAGCAGTGGAATTCAGTGTGTTATGCATTTTAACCAGACACAATCTGACACCAAATGAAGCCGGTTATTACGTTACCTGCGGTGCCGGCCACAGTGTCCAGGCAGCGATGGCTGCGTTGAAGGCGGCCAGTGCCAGACATCTCAGCGTCCGCAACTGTACAGGGACGTGCACTAGGCCAGGCACCAGCATCACCATGCCCACACCCGCCACCACACCACCACCCACACTCCCGCACACCACCCACACCCACCGATCCACACCACCATTTTCAGGCTGGAATACAAGAAAACATTACTGTTTCAGTCTGCCAGCTTGTTACGGAGAGGTTTGCTGTTGACTCACAAGTAAACCTACCTAACAAATCCATTATGATTATCTAGGTACTGCTTAACACAAATGTGGTACTGAATAATATTTATACATCACACTACAGTTATCAAAACCGTCTTTAGTACGTTCTTTCTGCTGCTACTCCATACCACTAAGATTGATGTAAGCGTAATTTTATTCTGCTTGTACATTTTAATGTTTCGTACTCTATGAACTGATATACAACTGCTAAAAATACACGCAGTATTGTTTGACCAGTTCAGTTCAAAATTTTGTACTCTGTGTTTACTGCAGGTGACTATAATCGCTTGTAATGCAGGACCACACTGTAGGATCCCACCTGCCTGCCGTCTGGTGGTGGTGGCGGCGGCACTAGGATGAGAGAGAAGAGCCCCTCACCGCTACACCGACACTGGCATCCCTCACCCTCACCCTTGCCCTCATCCACCAGCTCACACGCATCCACATCACTCTTGCCGCCATCCTCACTCAGCTCCACACGCCCGCACGCCCACACCCATCCACTTCTGGAAATATAATGGGTGTTGAATGTTCTCAAACAACAACAATAAAAATAACTACAGCTCCTACAACCACTGTACTCCTACCCCACCCCTCCTCCTCCTCCCCTCCTCCTCCTCCTCATTCTCCTCCTCCTCCTCACACTACTACTACTACTACTACTATTAAATAATAATAATAAAAATAATAATAATAATTATAATAATAATAATAATAATAATAGTGGTAGTAGTAGTAGTAGTAGTAGTAGTAGTAGTATCATTAATGTTTATTATTATTATTATTATTATATCATAGACAATGACATAAGAGCAACCTCGGTCTCTAGCCGGGCAGACCCATCAACCGCAGGTAAGCAACTGTTCCAGCAGGGCCGTCCTGCGCGGTGAAACGAAGTTTCCTTGAGTTAGACAGGGCCTCACCGCAGAAAGGGACAGGCCAGTATGTGGAGGTTTGGTTTCCAGGTGGTCGCCGCATTTGCATCTCTCTAACTAGTTATCAGGGGCAAAACGGCATGCTGCACATCATCCTGTTATATGGTTACTGCCTAGCGTTATAAATTATTTCATGGGTTATAAGAAACCATTAGGCTTTGTCACTCAATGTAGAATCACCTGATATGGAAAGAGGAGTAATAAAAGTGACATAAAAGAGGGGAGAAATCAAAAGAGACAAGGGCAGACACAAAGAATGAGTGATAAAGGTGATGGAAGAAGTAGGTAGCACTATATCATGTGGGCGGATGATGATCGCCACCACCTACCACCAAAATCAATTTTATATCACTTCTACAGATCATAGGGGCCCTGGGGCTAGGCTACCGCAAATACTTCTTAGAAGTTTACAGGACAGAAAAACTAGATATCTTCAACAGAATCAAAGGAAGGAATAATGAAGACCTAGCACCAACCCATAATGTAGCTGTATGGCACCGTAGGAGAAGAGGGAAAATAAAGGCCGGAAGAAACACAGAAACATCAAGAAGAGAGGTAGGACAGAAGAGCAGAAGAGGACAGGAAGGAGAGAATGACTAGAGACAAAAAGACCCCTTTCAGCCGCCTCTTATGACAAGCAGGGATACTGGGGAAGTATTCTTTTCCTCCCTTCGCCGGGGGTACCCAATAGAATCGAACTGTTGCACGTTAGGCAAGGCCGTTTCTCAATTTCGTACTTTGCCACTAGACCACCATTACATCAAAGCTTACTGTGGTACCATGTCACATTTTCTGCAGTTAGTATTTTATAATGCTGTTTTTGCATCCCGGTTGAAATCACGTACCTGGTGTCTTCAGAAGGTGGAAAAGAGCATGCAGAGTAGGAGAGGCGAGAGACGGTTGTGTGGGCGTGGCGAGAGGGGGCGTGGGCGTCCGTTTGTGGTGAGACGGGCTGTGAAGGTGTGGTGTGGGGGGATGAGGATCCAGACATTCCCTCCATTTCCTCAACCACAACGACTTCCACCAAGGGTCCCATTACCACCATGTCTACCTCACCTTCACCACTTGAAAGGCACAACAGACTACATTAAGTCACTGCTTTATTCCTTTAATGTTGAATGACCAATCCCAGAGTTCATCCAGGCTGGCAAAAAAAAAAAAAACATAAGCATTTCCGCCACTATTCATCCCTGTTCCCTTTCTTCCTGTAGAAAGAACAAACCAGTGAATGATGATGCATTTAGATATCAGAAGTTTGCTTAAAACTTGTGAAGAATTACCATACTGCCTTTCCTATATAACAGTAATTTACTTGAATTTCCAACATACATACATACTTATATAGATAGATAGATAGATAGATATAGATACGGATAGATAGATAGATAGATAGATAATATATATATATATATATATATATATATATATATATATATATATTATAAATAACAGAACGGAGGAAGGAAAAACAAATGGGTAAAAAAAAATAATCCATACACCAGATTACTGGTGTCCTCTGTTCATAAAATATCTGTAACAGTTAGACTTGAACAGTTGTGGGTTGAAATTTGGAGGAAAACAACTCTGGGGAAGCGAGTTCCAGAGAGATGCAGTTCGGGGAATGAAAG